>NC_134412.1:28459519-28612019 GCF_038048845.1 Mixophyes fleayi
CAAGTGATTGGTAAGGCTAGATCAGGGGTCAGGGAACTTTTTTTTACCTTTTGCCCCCAAATATATTAAGATACGCTGACGTTACCCCCTTGATTTGAAAGGAAGGAAATAATATATTATTAATTTATGGAATTCAAAATTGTATTGAATCTATTCTAAATTTCTAGGAAAGCTTCAACTTCAAAATTTCAGGTTTTGGAGAAATGATGTTGCTTCATTTTTGATACGAGAGCATCAATATTGGGGCATTTTGATGTCAGAGCAATTTGGATACAGTCTTCAGCGTCCAATCGATTTCTCTGCTTTGTTTTTATGTTCGTTAGAGTGGAAAATCCTTGTTCGCAAAGGTAGATTGTTGCAAAAGGCAGCAACTTTTTGATTGCCTCTTCATGTGCAATTTTGAATGCCTTTGCAGCTGTTGACATCCAAAAATATGACAGATCTGCTTTGTTTTCAAATGCAATACGTGCTTCATTGTTGCATTGAAGCTCAAGAAGTGCCTCTGCCAACCCATGAGGCTCTTCTGGTACAACAGCAATTTCACATTTAAAGGGGTCTACAATCCAACTGACAGCATGTGAATCAATAGCATTACCCCCAGGAATTTCATTTTTACCCCATTTGGGGTAATTACCCCTGTTCCCTGACCACTGGGCTAGACAGACAGATAAACAACAGCTACACAGCTTTGTAAATAACCCCAGGCAATGTTTATTGTGATCCTAAACAATCAGTAAATATTTCTTCATAGCTTGACACTGTTTTGGGTTTCAACAGAAACAATGATACATTGTTTTAGCCACAATTATCACTGATCACTGCCATGAAAAGAAGTTGTAGATAAGAGGGTGAAAAGTTGATACGCTGAATAAGTATACAGTATATTGTTTGAAAGAAGAGCCAAGACTGTCTTTGCAGAAAAAGCACATTATCAATAGATTTTCCTGAGAACATAATCTAAAGCCATACTCTAAACGTGGGACCACAAGCTGTGGGTCGAAACCCCAAGTGAAGTCGGAGAATTTATATGGGCTGTCAGATTTTCAATTTGCTTGACCTCTATTCACCAGGGAACTGAAAACTGAAAAATTGTGGTTTATTATATGTGATATTGTACACCACATTTGTTTCAGGTCCCTGGTGAAAAGAGGTCAAGCTTGGCCTTCTATATTCATACAAGTATCTCTTAGAAAAATTTTTTAATTGATTCACACCTTTAAATCTATATAATTAGTGCATAATTTTGTGATGACAGTAAAATTAGTATTAGGCAATGCCAGGGTGTAGTATTGAATTGTGAATCGATGAATCTCAGGGCATGTACTGTCGGGGATGTTAATTGTTCTTTATCCATTGAACTATTAGAGATAATGATGTCATATTAAAAGTAAGACCAAGTCCATTTGAGTTCAGCCATCTCCATATATCACAAACACCTATGTCATACTTGGCAACACTCCCGGAATATCCGGGAGACTCCCGAAATTCGGGTCAGTCTCACGGACTCTCGGGAGAGCTGTCAAATCTTCCACATCCCGCTACTGGCACCACTAAACGATGCAATTTGCGGTGAATCGCGTCATTTTGGCCCCGGCCCCTCCCGCCCTACAGTCACGCCCCTCTCCCGGAAACAGATTCGAGAAAGTAGATAAGTATGACCTATGTCGTGCATACTTATGTAATGGCACAGAATACAGATCTAAAAATATGCCCATTTGCGCCTAGACATGCTATATTTTTATTCCCCTTTGCGTTTGTCTATATTAGTGATTTTTTTGGTGACTATCAGATAACATTATTTCATGGATTGAACATGCTCTTCTGCAACTACTTTCTTTTTCTCTTTAAATCCATTAAATTATTGTCCAGATAGGTATCTGGACAATAATTACTATTAAACACTATTTTGAAGACTCCCAATGTTATAAATGCCTTAATACAGTTTTATATCAGGTGGATGGGATAATTGCAAGGAAGAAATACATATATATATATAATATGTCATTTATGTTTGTTACACTTAAATGAGCAATAACATCCACAATGTTTATTGATACGTAAAAAAAAAAATCACCTATGTATATAGGAAAGACATATTAAGCACTTTACATGGATTTTCTCCAGTATTTCTGACATTCTCTCTATATGATCGATAACATAAAATAATCTGCTGCTATTTTAAAAATGCTACCAAAAGAAGGGTGCACAATAGGTAAAAAAATGTGATTTGTTATTAATTGTGCCGTTGCACGTTCTTAAATTTTCCTGCTTTCACTGTTACTATTGCTAGCCATAAAACGCTTTAGCCATTTACTAAAAGTTCTCAGCAAAGACTAAGGGGTATATTTCCTAAACTGCGGGTTTGAAAAAGTGGAGATGTTGCCTATAGCAACCAATCAGATTCTAGCTGTCATTTTGTAGAATGTTCTAAATAAATGATAACAAGAGGCCTGATTCATTAAGGATCTTAACTTAAGAAACTTCTTATTTCAGTCTCCTGGACAAAACCGTGTTACAGTGCAAGGGGTGCAAATTAGTATTCTGTTTTGCACATAAGTTAAATACTGACTGTTTTTTCATGTAGCACACAAATACTTGAAAGCTTATTTGTACACTGAAATTTAATGTTGATATTTGTGTGCTACGTGAAAAAACAGTCAGTATTTAAACAGAATACTAATAAAGAAATTTCTTAAGTTAAGATCCTTAATTAATCAGGCCCTAGAATCTGATTGGTTGCTATAGGCAACATCTCCACTTTTTTAAAACCGCAGTTTAGTAAATATACCCCTAAGATACAAAACAGTGGTAGTACCACAATAAAACAATACATATGAATAAAATATGTAAAAAAAAATGTAAAAAAAATGCAAAGTTGACATACATTACATATTGTAACTATATTACACTTTACATATAAACTGCAACAATGAGTCTTTTGCAGATTGGCAACAGATTCTACAGGGGTATTGTTATTCTGTATATCGAAACACCTATGTAGTGAGTCAAACAAAGATGATCTCATAAAAACTGATTAAAGATAAATATGGGATATTTTTTAAAGATTTATGTCTCGTGAAGGTAATACTTTAAATTCCAGCCCAATACTGAAGCTATTTTGGCATCAGGTGTTAGCTAATAATACGATCTGAGCTCTGACGCAGAGTAGGAGGGGCTGACTGACAGACACACACAGCTCCTTTCATAGCTAACATATCTCAGAATGGAAACATTTCTATCAGAATGACTCTGAATACTTAGGGCTAGATTTACTAAGCTGCTGGTTTGAAAAAGTGGGGATGTTGCCTATAGCAACCAATCAAATTCTAGCTTTTATTTATTTAGTACCTTCTACAAAATGACAGCTAGAATCTGATTGGTTGCTATAGGCAACATCCCCACTTTTTGAAACCTGCAGCTTAGTAAATCTAGCCCTTATCTAGGACCATGGCGGACTTGCTAGGGAAAGATACATGTCAATACAGACATACAATATAGGCTATTTGTACTCACATCTCTGCTGTTAGTCAGACAATAAACTAACAGATAGACCCAGACACACATAGATCCAGACACACTTTAACTAGGAATGTAAGGGTAAGAAAACCCTGCAGGTAAGACCAGAAGATATGATTTTGGGATGGAAGATATCTATATTTATGTCTGCTTTATTTTATGTTTTTATAAATCTAAGATAATGTTATATAGCTCCATGTTACAGATCACATAAGCACAGACATGCACATTTTGTAGAATGTATTTATATAGTGCAGGCCCACACACAGCTGACCACACCCACACACATATGGACACGCCCACAACCATATAGCCACACCCACACATCACTGGCCACACCTCCGGTGGGACAGGTACTTCTCACAATAGGCCCTTTATCATTTTCAGCCCCAGGCCCATGTGGCCCCTAATCTGGCCCTGATATAGTGTGAACATATTCCAAGGTGTTATACAATAACAGGAAAAAAAATTGAAAATACCATGACAACCTGTCTTTTTGGATCAATTTATGGTGTATTTGACTAGGGTCAGAGCACCTTTCACAGTGGCGGGCTGGCCCGGGGGGCAGGGGGGCATTGCCCCCCTCGGGCCGCTCGGTCAGGCCGCTATTAGGGCCGGGGGTAGGCCGACAGGCCGCCCCCGGCTGCAAAATACAATGCTTTCCCTGCAGCCGCATCTGACGACATCAGATGCGGCCGCGTCAGCGCACAGGCGGCCTCATCACATGACAGGGGATGCGGCCGCGTCATCAATGACGCGGCCGCATCCCTTTTCATGAAATGCGGCCGCCTGTGTGCCCCCGGCCACGCCTCTCCCAGCCCGCGTCTGACCTTTCATGATCTATTTCCCAATCATACGTGTATGCCTAGCTTTAAGTCATGTAGGGATAAGACAACCAGTAGCCAATCAGATGATCAGAATCCTCCCAGGACCACAGAATATTTGGCAGATGAAACTACTCAGATTATTAATAACAACAGGATTACATGTTCCAGGTGCAGTTTTATGATGTAGATAGCGTAAGGAGCATTGTCCCCCAGCAGCACATATGAGAGATGTGAGACTCCTGTCAAACTAAAGCTTGTTCTATCGCAATGCTACATGAAACAAAGGGCATACATCCAACTTGTTTTGGGCTGTTAACCTTACATTACCTGCTTATAACTTAAATTAGGCCCACCAGCACACTGGGACTGCCGACTCTTGGACCGACACGCTATTTTTGAAATGCAGCCCATCAATTCTCTATGAACTCGTGACATAAACATTGCTTCAGCTCACAAAATGGCTGCCTGCACCATGGCTGAGTGATGTCACTGAGGTGCGAACACATTTACAATAGCCAAAAAATACGCATATGTGAAAATCAAGAAACAAGACACTGAAAAGTATTTATTTCTAAACTTATTAGTTCATTCGTAAGTAAATTATGTAAAGTATGAAACGTAGATAATAGCGGGTAAATACATGTGGTATAAATAGAGCATATTTATTACTTCCATTGTAAATCATACATTAAAATAGAAAATAGTATGAGTCAGTAAATATTTGGAATATTTCTTTGGCACACCTCATTAAACAAAACAAATACAATGGTTTAACGTCAATTATAAAAGGAATCTTATGACTTCGATCTGAGTTTCTACATTCCAATGCTTGTGCTCTTATCAGCAAGATCTAAGAATCTGATTCACTAATCAACTTCATTCCGCACTGACCCCTTATCTTATGGATCACAAGTGGTTTGACAGTTGCTCGTACTGTGTTGCCCTGTGCTGCATTTAGTGGAAAGTGAACAAAGATTAAAGGGTGTGGTTACCTTTGGGCAAATACATACAAGAATGCCGTCTCTCTGCCTATGGGTCCCCACCGGTTCCACTTTTACTTGCGGTGCTTAGCTCTTTCTGGTAGACCAGCACAAAGTTCCACCCAACTTTATCAACACATACACAGGACATAGCAGCACATGCAGGATACTGGCTCTATAAAGTACTTTTGCATTCAGATTGAATTCCTAATTAATTGCACAGTGGAGAGAATATGGGCACAGTCTTTTATTTAAATAATTGCATTTTAAATTTTAATGGGAGGGTCATACCAGGCAACAAATTGCCCCTAAGAGGCCACGTATACTGTGCCAGATAATCCAGAATCCAAGGGTCACATTGCCCAATCGACTGGCCATACGAATCTCATCCTGGTGACAATCCAAAAAAGCTATATGATAATACAGGGTGGGGTATACAGATCTCCCATATTTCCAGGGGGCACTGCGTGAACTGTAGTGGGGGTGAAGAGGTGGGTTAGATTTAATTCGGTAGGTTAGGCTCTGCCATTTTAAGTACCCATCATGAATTGGACTTCGGGGCTTTGTTGTTCAAGCGTATTATGAGAACAACCGTTCTGTGATAACGACGCAGAGAGCGTTTCCTAAACGCTTTGCGCTAGGTCAAAACGAATCTGTACCAGATCGGAAAATTATTTTGCTATGGATTTCTAATCTTTTGGCCCTAAACTGGACAATATGACTACAGAACATGTGTGGTTTCAACAGGGCGGGGCCTCAGCCCACACAGCTCGATGTTCGCTCAGAGTGTTGAGGGAAATATTTCCTGGGCGTTTGATCTCTTTAAGGACAGGAGTGGGGTGGCCGGCACGGTCCCCAGATTTAAGCCCATGTGACTTTTTCCTTTGGGGATACCTGAAGGAAAAGGTTTTCAAACAACGTCCTCGATCTCTTGAGGATTTGACGGAAGGTATCAGACAGGAAATCAAAGCCATTCCACTTGATATGACCCGGAGAGTGATGGAGAAATTCCGGGAATGCCTTCAGAAATGTATTGCCAACGACTGTCGTCATTCGTCTGATATGATTTCTAAAACCCATTAAAACAAAACTGTTTTTTATGTTCTTTTCAGATTTAAATACAGTGTTTTCCTAAATAGTTCTGTTCATTTTTTACACCCTTTTAGAATGCGGGAGATCTTTATGTCCCACCATGTACTGAAACTGTGGGGCAAAAACCCCTTCACCACCTAACAATAGAATGACCCATAGCAGGCTCCCTGCTGCAGTCCTGACCCATCGCTTGATTTTAAATGGGGGCTTTCCATAATATCATAGTGACCATTTCATTGGATATTTCATTTCAGCCAATCACAGATTCCAATAATCTCCATGTGTCAATAATTCAAATGTAACGCTTTCTATGGTGGCATAAATGAGCAAAGTCATGCAAGCGTCACCCCTTGGCTGTTATTTGTGGCCGCTTGTGCTGATAATTAAGGCTAAGACCATTTGCACATGGTAGTTTTATCTACCTTGTGTTCCCATTTTTGACAGAGGCGAGACTGGTACTTTTATGGAGTAATGGACTGACAGTACTTTACAGAGGTAGAGGACAGTGGAACAGGAATGGGGAAAATAGATCAACAGGATCAGAGACCAACTTGGACACATTCATAAGTGGCCAGTTTGGATGAGATTTGGCCGTCTGGTATTACAGAAGCCTGTTACTTCTCCAGGAGATCCTCATATACTGGGACCTGTGCATTAACAAAACGGGTTTATTTCCAGAGCAGTAAAAGAAAAACATAAAAAAAAATTAAGAGAAAACCCCCCCAGCAACAGTGCTGTGAACCAGTAAAAAAAGCTATTTCTACTTCTACATAATAATGCAGAGTTCTCAGACACACACATTTGCAAATGTATGATAACTTGCTCGTCCCTTCAAAGCACTTGCTAATAGCAGGGGCAAACACAGGATTTGTAGAGGGGGGTTTCCATACCATGCCACCAGTGGGCGTGACCAGCATGCATGGGGGCGTGGCTATAATTTTAGACAGTGCTTGGCTGCTCTCCAATTCTACCCATCCCTATAATATACATGGGCAATGCTGCGTGCACTACTGTTAGGTGCATGCAGCTCTACCTTTTCAAGCAGAACTGTGTGAAGCAGGGGCAGGGTCCAGCCACCTCAATTATACAGTGCCTCAGGCTTAGAGGGGGTTTCCAGGCACTAGGAACCCCCCAGCCCTCGGTTTGGATGGCCCTAACTCTAACAACAATGCAGAAATGAAAGTGGCTTGGAGAGTTCTCTCTGTATCTTGTCCTTTCTGGATAACCCCATCCTTTCAAGCACCTGATGTGAGTCTATAAATTGGTTGAGCAACTTTGATTTCTGTATTGTTGTTTGGTAAGGGTAGCTGGTGGGGAGTGCTGGTCCTCTATTGCCATTTAGAAGCTCCTGGGGTACCTCTTGGTTAGTTAGCTCTCAATTTAAAACACATGAATGTATGACCCAATATAGGGACTCTCATTGTTTAGAGTTAGGACCACCCTGATAGCAGAAGCGCCTTGATGGGACAGGTGGCTTATCCTACATTTGTAAATGTAACTGAGAATTCTACATTTTTATGTAGAAGGAGAATAGCAGCTCTTTTACTAGTTCACAGCAGTGTTCTCTGTATTTTCTACTTTCTGGATAACCCCCATCCTTTCAAGCACTGCTGTGAACCTACCAATTGTTTGAACAAGTTTCACAAACTATTTATAATACAGAAACTGCTCTGTATACAAAGGTGTAACACCCATAGCAGCAAGGAGTGCAGCTTCATATTGGGAGCGCAGCTGTAGAGTGCCGCCTATGAGTCTATGTTTTGTTTTCCTTGGGTGGTACATGGGGCACTTAGAAAAGTTAGTTACACTCCTGCGGGTAAATGTATTAAACTGTGGATTTTGTCTTTAAAGATATTGCAGTTTTAAATTTCCCCTGCAAAGTCGCCAAATGTATATTTCAGGGTTATGAAATAAACTGAGCAAGACAATAATTTACTTGAACCACAGCGCCAACAAGTAACTTGAACTACTTTGGCTACTTCTTGCACTCATCACTTAGGTCTTCAGAGTAGCTTTAAATTTACAGTATACAAAATTATGCTTAATAAGGTGTCCTGTAATCAACCGTAAAGATAATGTATTTCTCTATGTTGGTAATATCTCTTGCACCATTCACTCAAATATCCTGGCTCAGGATCAGCTAATTAGTGATAATCAGAGTTGAGTGACATCACAGAAATATTTCATGCAAATTGAGATTCCCAGCAGAACAGGTCGTTTCAGAGATGATGATGGTGATGATGATGATGATGATACACAGTTCTGGCAATACAATCAAGTTCCGTTTTTGCTTCGCTCTATCACGGAATGCAATTCTGATCTGTATTTGTAACTTAGCATTTTCTTGAATTTATAGTCTAATGAATGGATCTGGGTTGGTGATGGTCATTCCATTCTGCTGTGCAGTGTCCTTGGGGTAGGACCAAGAATACTTTCAGCCAGCAAAACTTCACAGTGAATTAAATTCCTGACCATGGCCCTTATCTGTGAGGAGTTTGTATGTTCTCCCCATGTTTGCGTGGGTTTCCTCTGGGTGCTCTGTTTTCTCCCACACTCCAAAAACATACCGGTAGGTTAATTGGCTGCTAACAAATTGACCCTAGTCTGTCTGTCTTTCTTTGTGTTAGAGAATTTAGACTGTAAGCCCCAATGGGGCAGGGACTGATGAGAGTGAGTTCTCCGTACAGCGCTGCAGAATTAGCGGCGCTATATAAATAAATGCTTATAATAATAATAATAATAAAAAAAAATGCAGGACGAGGGGAATATTCTGCTGAACACTTCTGAATAATACTCTCATCTGTTAACACTGCTGCTTATTCATCAGCAGCACAGTGAAGAGTTACAAGCAATTAAGATTAAAGGATTATTTCAATTTAAAATAAGTGCTTCCGTTAAACATATTAGTCCCAAAAATTCATACGTGTAAATTCAACATGGTACCGGTGAGTTTTAGTTTAGTAGAACCAGCAATAACTGACCTCACACAGAGTGATATTGTTTTATTGTGAGATACAGTTAGTATTTAGTGCTGCCATTGGATGCATGTTTGACTTAAATTATGTGAGTTATAATTTACTGACATAATCATTGCTCCATGTCATGTGATATCACAGCAACCTGCATATTGAAAAGATACAAAGCCAGAAAACTGCTACTGGGATTGAAAGAGATTGTATTTCTTGGGAAAATATTAACTTTTTTTACAGATAATTTTTAAAGATTGAATTATCTTTTAAGGAAGAAAAACTTCCGAGATAGCAACTTAGTTCTACTATATAGGGATTTATTGCACCAATAAAAAGAAACGTGAGACTTTTGTATAAATAGGAAATACATATGTAAACAGCGTGCTCTCCCTAAATCTCTTTAAACATAGATGTACTGTAGATTATGCAGCATTTCCAGACACCAGATATATAATATAGGTATATAACATAGATATACAATATTTATATATTAGGTGCATCTAAGATGGTAAAATACCTGTTATATTAACTGGAAATTGTTTAGCCCTGGGTATTTTCCTTCTCCTGGTGTTTGGCTTTGCATAATATTGCCCATATAAACTAATTAGTCTGCATTCTATTCAAATGTCTTCACCGATTTAGTTGCAAGAACAATAAAAACTCAATAAATGCTAAAAGTTTTGGTAAAGTTAGGAACTAACATTGGGAACGCTGTGAAAGATGCACTTTAGTTGTGTGGAAAGAAGCACAAGTCAGTAGCACTGCACAGGCATTGTTGGATGCCCTGGAACATGAACTAAAGGACAGTGTGCCCAGGACTTGCCTTTCATACCATTCGGTATTTTATGGATTATTTCCTGGGACCCACACCGTTGGGGCAATCCAGGAGGCCTGGCGCCTTATGAACTGTTTTAAGGACGCTATGTGGCTTGCCAGGAATCGCCTCATCTTGAAGCGGGAGAAAATCTCCATCCAGGACTGTCACAGGCTGATCCACAGCCTGCTAAGAGACTATAACACCCTTGACAGTCCTAAGGAAGAAGAAGACCACGATTGATTGTTGTCTCCCTCTTCTCCTTCTCCCCATTGTGTCTATTTTATCAATAAAATCTTTGGTTTGTGCTCCCCCCCCTCCCTAACCCCCTCCAACCCACTCCCCTTTCACAGCTTGAAGTATTATTGAATGTAATGTCTATTTATGCACCCTTCCCTTTTGTGTCTGTCCTCAATAAAAACTTTTTGCTCGTGACTCCCCCACCCTACCCCTCTCACTTACCTCCCCCTCACATCCAATGTTATTTTATTGTACTGTGATATGTATTAAAGTTTGAATGGTTAGTGCAGTACTTGATGTATATAGTGTAGGATGTTACGTCTTGTACTTTATGCCCTGTATTGTACTAAAATGTATGCATGATTATGTCTTATGGTGTACTGTGTACACTTGAATGAAACGTATGACCGGTGTTTTTTGTACTTTATACAAATAAAGTTACTTTTTCAATCAAAAATAAGCAACAAATTAGTACACAATAAGGCTTATGTAGAAAATGCACCAACTTCTATGTAAAGGCCTCCTGATTTATGGGGGAGAGCATGGACTGCTGGTCACTATGGCAGTGTCTGCGGTGGGCAGAAGTCACTTTTAAATGGGAGGAGGATGGACTGGGGCATGTCTCCATAAGTGATGATGAGGCACACTGACACACTGACGCACCTTGTTTTACACTGAAGTGCAAAATGTATACTTTTTTTTAATGGACAGGGTTATTTAAATGATCTGGCAGGCGTGGGGAAGGTGTATTTAGGGGGGCATTCCCCATTTTTATGGTTGGCACAGCAAGATTCTCCCTGCAGAAATGCTTGGCTTCTCCAGGTGGGCCAGAAGTCCAAACCTCTTCCTTTACTTCTAAGGGATGCATTAGGCATTTTCCTGTTGCACTTCTGCGGTAAAGTACTATGTACTAATGTAATTAAAATGTTGAAACACACAAGTGGCCCATGTAATATAAATAGTCCCGACGTCCCCTCACTTTGATGATTAATTCAAGGCAGCAATGAGGCTAAAATGAGCAATATTTTAGGAAAAAAAATGTAAAAGTTGAAACGAGAGGGGCGTCCTAAAGTAGTATGAGGGTGGACTTTGCAGTGATGTTTATAGCAGAAATTGGCCATACACGTGACTCCTGAATGAAGCAGCAAGGAAACGACTGTACTTATCATAACCATGGTACGACATTTATTTGTAACAATCCAATAATAAATGTGACCTTTTTACATTTAAATAGTTTCGGTCTGTGTCACATAAAATCACAGTTTTACTCACAGGAGACCTGTGAAAAACAAACAAAGAGCAATTTCAGATTGAACCTATGAAGCCACCTAACTGATTACAAGCTTCTCAACACGTTTGTTATCACATAAAAGTTTAACGGCCACTTATACAATGCATCCAGCTCTTTTGATGGCTGGACTAATACTCAGGATGCCGCCTATCAATACAATAAGTACCAGTGACAGTCGCACAGACCCATGGTACCTTCCAGTCCCGTCAGGTCTAACCTTCTGAAGAACCACTTGAGAAGCAGAATGGTGAAAACCAGCAGCATCTGATTTTAGGTGGCCACATTTTTGTCATGGTAAAGGGGCATTTACTCAGGACTCCAGCACTAGAGCGCATCCATAAACCATGATTTGTCCTGTTTTTTGTTTTAATCAGAAATTAGCAATGTTCAGACATCTTGTTGTAGTCAGCTGTTAGTTGAGTAAGTGTAGACCATCCTCTACTCAGGCCGTATTATCCACCCTTTGCCACTTTCATCACTGGTCTCCGCTCATACAAGAATCATTGGCTGGATGTTATTTGCGTAATGGCCCATTCTCAACACATCTGTGACATGGAAACCTCAGGAATGTTGCAGATCATGGAACACTCATGACAGTCTACAGTGATCTACATGGAAAGGTTCGGTGTATCTAATAAACGGGCAACTGTTCATGTACGTCCCAAACTACTACAGTACGTAGACAAGTCCAGTGCACCTCTCTAACAATTTTCATCACTCAGGGCTGGTGATACCATTAGATGGTCACCTAGGGCTCCATGGTTTAGGGAGCACCTAAAACACTGAATGAGTGCTAGCCGCTGACATGAAGAGGCATCACCCAGCAACTTTTTACCTTTGAAGCTGCCGACTGCCTGCCCTCAATGTCAGAGACCGGCTGGAGTGGGGCGCTATGATGTCACGGCCTAGCGCAACAGTCCCAGTCTGACGGGAACAGAGGATACCGTCACCCCTCCTTCCCCTTCTCACTGCTAAAATAAAAACTCCAGGATGGGTGGTGGGGGTATGGGGGGGGGGGTTTGTAGAGAATGTTGAAAGCATTAGAACAGCACTTTTGGTAAAGAAAACATGCACAAGGGATGCGGAAGTGGCCCTCATCGAGAGAGGAAGGGCCCTAGTCCCCGACCCCCAGAACCAAAAGGTCCCTTAGAGTGCAAGGGTCTTCAGACCCCCTTCGCCGCAAGGCTAGGGCAGCCCCTTTAGCCCAAGGGATCGGACAAAGCGTCACAAAGGGCTCGGTGAGTGCCGAGTGGGTACGGCCCCAGCCTGGTGGCTAGAGAATGTTGTGCCCAAGAGAAGTGGCACATCGGACGATCACACTGCACCACTGATCAGAAGTAGACAGCAATGTGAGATCATCTAAAAATAAATACATTTCGTGCAACTAAAAAAAGCTACAATTCTCCAGTGGAGATTACAGTACGTCCTTCTATCTCTTTGTTCCTTCCACAACTGTAGCTGAATTATTTTTATTTGTGAAAGTCATGGTCATGGAACGTAGATCACAGTTAAACACTGACAATCCTGACCTTTTTGTTGACATTGTTCAAAATGATCCAAACCCCACCACAAGCCTCTGGCTTAAACTGACAGCAATATTTGAGAGTCTTGTATTTTTAAAAGTGCAGCAAAGTCTTACACTTGACCTATACCCAGTGTAACTCTTCCAATGCCTGCAAGGCTATTGCTTGTCATGGTAGATGAAGGTAATAACAAAAATAGCTAAAAAATAGATTAAACTAAAGCTTTAGTGCAACATCTATGTTTTCACATGTAAAAATAAACATAACTAAGGATTAGTAATAGCAATATCTAATTTGGGGATCAAATACAAATAATTTGGGTGTAGACCAAAAACAAATCGGTTTATACATGCTGTGAACATTAGACCAAAGAGTAAATGCAGTAACTTATCGACAATCTACTTTGGGGTATTGCTGTCACTGTGAGAAAACTAACGCTACCCCATATATAACATAGAAAATAAACTACCACCAGATTTTACAAATGCAGTTACATATTTCTTAGACAGACTCACCCTACATACATTTGTTGACAGAACCTTTCGCATACACAAAAGGGAGGATGAACGCGCAGGAATACATGTCCTGTACAGAATGATTTGAAGGAAAAGAGTTTGCTTAAGGGCTGTTAATGTTAAGGACATAAAGGGTACACAAATTAAAAACCACTTCATGTGGAGTTTTTTTCCGGAACTGTTGACTCGAAGTCTCCTTCAATTATATTTTTCTGGAGAACTAATAGCGGCAAATGAATCGTAAAGTGCAGAAATTTACTGCCTTGTAGGTTTATATAAGTATACATCTACGTGATCTATATATATGACATTATTCAGACCTTATTTCAGTTTCTTTATGACAAAATTTATAATGTGCTAAATATTTATTTTGTTTTCCTTATATCCAGAATAGAGAGGAGCGAAGTTGCAGCAATATTTTAGTTTTGCAGCGGTATAGACTGTTTTACAGAGGTGCGAAAAGTCCAGCAGAATCAGAATCATTGAGTTCTGCTGTTCCTGTGCTGTTCTGTATTTTTAGATTTGTATTTCATCATGCTGCAGTATGTACTAATGTATGAGTGGATGTCCCTACAGCAATGCAATGCATTTACCTTGCACTGCTGGATCATGCCTGTCTCTGTTATGCAATCTTGCTACATCTGTATCAACGGTGCTCTCAGATCTTACAGAGAGATTGGTAAACTAATAATCTACTGGTCATCATACATCATATACTAAAGCATAGTAACATAGTTGCCTACTCTTCCGAAATGTCCGGGAGACTCACGAATTTCTGGGAGCAGGAAATTCTCCCGTATCCCGGCCAGCTCTGTGTATTAATCGGAGGGGGTAGGGCTTAGTTATGCTGTGCACGCGTCATTGTGGCCCGCGTCATTGGGGGCGGGGTCAATGACACAATTCTTTGCCCCACACACACACACACCTGCCTCCCGGGAAACAACTTGCCTATGTTGGCAAGTATGATAGTAGTAGTCCCAAACATACCCGGTAGTGTATAGAAAAGAGGCTGTACATGCACCTCCCCTTGCAAACACAACCATAAACACAAATAAACCACAAAAACAGGACTGGTGCTACTATTAGGTAGCTAGACTGTGCCTAACACACTGATTGAGTGATATAATGTCACACTTTCAGTGTGTTTAATGTTCTTGTGGGAGCCCAGGGAGTATATTTACTAAACTGCAGGTTTAAAAAAGTGGAGACGTTGCCTATAGCAACCAATCAAATTCTAGCTGTCATTTTTTAGAGTGTACTAAATAAATGATAACTAGAATCTGATTGGTTGCTATAGGCAACATTTCCACTTTATCAAAACCTGCTGTCAGGTGCAGGCTGGCGAGTTTAAGCCCGGGGGGAGCACAGGCGGCCACATCACGGGACACGCGCTGTGGCCGCGTACTTGATTACTTGGCCGCATCGTGTGTCATGTGATGCGGCCGCCTGTGCGCTGACACGGCCGCATCACATGTCATGTGAAGCTGTCAGCTGCTCCTTCTCAATGTTAGTTATGCCCTGGGAGAGTGGCGCTGGGCTATGATGTCACTGCCCGGCGCCACACTCCCAGAATAAAGAGAGCAGGAGATGCCAGTCCCCTCCGTCCCATTTTTTCCACAGAATGAATTGAGTTTACCACATAGAAACTGTACAAATTGCATTACAATGCAGTCAATAACTGCCTGTGTGTCAGTGCATTACGCAATCAAAAGTCAAATCACAATGATAAGACACAGATACCGCCCTTCACACTCATTAAAATAATTAAACTTGGTACTAGTAGTTCCGATCTATCCTTTTTGCTTCACAATGTGTCATTGGCATAAATAAACATAATTAAAAATGCTCTATTTTAAGGTAGCATTTGCATTTGCAATACAGTGTATATTCTATTCTGTGTTGTGCCTGGAAACATATCTGGTATCGCAAGATAATAATTACCTAATCACCTGGGTGTGCTAGGTTATTTATAGTATTTTTTTTTATCAGCCATCTGCAATACTCCTTTGGCCCGTTGTCTCGATAATAAAGTATGAGGCGACTATATGTTTTAGGTCAATTTTATTGAGGGCAACATTTCGATTGAACTACAAGTCCCAGCATATCCATTTTCAATACAGCAGGCGAGCCCAGGAGTGTAGGAACGAAAATTTTCACAGGGAAGCAAAAGTCCAAGAACTACTATAGGGCTTGGAGCCCCTTTCTATTGCGTTCTCGTTTTACGGCATTTGTAACAGTGACTGAAGATATATAAAGACTCCTAATCCTATGTTAATTTTTGTCAGTGTTTTCAGGGGTTGGCAAAAAATGTATTTATACATTATGAAATAATTATTATTATTAGTAACTACCAATTCGTACAATAGCTATTAGAAATTCAATTGTTCATCTTAAAAATTTTCATTTTTCCATAGTCGGTAACCTAGTTTTTATTCAGATTCCGTTGACAGCCGAATCTCATTTGATTAGAAGTTTTTTTTAAATCTATAGTCACTGCCTCACTGGTTATGATATGTGCTATAAATTTAAATTGCTTTATCTCATGTCTGTTACTGGACGCACCGCACGAAATTCAGGGTAAAAGTAAAGTGAATAGTTGTTCATCATCAATACAGGATATTTATTAAATGTTTATGAACGCAACACTTAGGGCTAGATTTACTAAACTGCAGGTTTGAAAAAGTGGGGATGTTGCCTATAGCAACCAATCAGATTCTAGCTATCATTTTGTAGAAGGTACTAAATAAACGACAGCTAGAATCTAATTGGTTGCTATAGGCAACATCCCCACTTTTTCAAACCCGCAGTTTAGTAAATCTAGCCCTTAGAGTTTTTTTTAAATAAAGCAACAAATCAATCAATCTGTATTAAATCTATACTAAAGCAATCTAGATTAAAGAACATTTGGTAGTTATACTAAGACAATCTATCATTTAAAAAAGTTTCATGAAAGTAGCATGAACGCTTTTGTGTAGACGTTCATGGGGGGGGGGGGCAAAACACAGTCTCTGCCCACCCAACAGAAATAATGGGAAAGGCTGCCCCCTCTGCCCTCCCCCCCGGTTCCTACACCCCTGGGTGAGCCAGTTGTTTGTCACATCTAACTTAGGTGTAAGGGCTCATTTAGATAAGTGGTTAGTCAGGGTTTGCTAGTTATGTGTTCCAAATAGTACGTGATGTGAATAAGGTTTGAGTGCTTAGAGGCCAGTGCTCATTAACAGTTGCAGCTTAATTATGTTGCTTTTTGTTTTGAACACAGCAAATTCTGACTAAAAATTTGCCTAAAAGAGCCCTAAATGTCAACTGAATCTAAAATATAAAGTGACTAAGGGGCCTGTTTAATATGGAGAGTTCCATAGCGGCAACAGGTCACATTGTTTTTTTTTATCAATGTTTATTGTGGCAATAATAAAATCAGTTAATTTCCGGCATTTGTGAAAAAAGTCTCAATGAGGGAGTTGAGTATCACTGGCAATATTGTCACAGAGAAAAAAGTCTAAAACTAGATAGAATTTACTTAAAAGTTATATCCAAAAAATAAAAAAATGTTATTCTGAGGATAAAACATTTATTTTAAAGATTGTGATCTGTTGTCGTCGATCTGAGATGGCAATAACAGAACAGGTATCACAAAGAAACTTGCAAAATAGACTTTCCCAACGCATGGGATGTAAGCAGATTATATATTATGTTTTTTTATTATGTTTTATAAATACACCTGAGTATATGTATGTATGCTTTATAGGATTATGTTTTAACTTTGAAATAAAAACACTGCATGAGACTAAGTTAAAAGAAAGGTAGAGTCCAGGGGGAATATTTACTAAACTGCTGGTTTGAAATGTGGAGATGTTGCCTATAGCAACCAATCAGATTCTAGCTCAGTTTGTAGAATGTACTAAATAAATCATAACTAGAATCTGATTGGTTGCTATAGGCAACATCTCCACTTTTTCAAACCCGCAGTTTAGCAAATATACCCCCAATGCTTTTTTCTGTTAATAAAGGAATTATGTATTTTTTTTACTTTTGATTATTGATTTATTTTTTGGTAATGAAACACTGGAACACAAAATACGTCTGAAGGACAAATGTTTAATGCCCCATATAAAAAAATAACAACACTGAAAATTGCATTTATTAGAGAAGCGTTGGCAGTGCTTTTTAAATCACCTGGCTTCATTTTTTAATAATTAACAGATTAAACATAGTAATTTCTTGAAATACAGGTCGCACTGTGATATATTTTTTTTAATTTTGCATTTTGTTCTATGTCCCATTGGACTCGAGAAAGTGATTCAGAACAAGATAGGGGGTGAAGAAAATATTTTGCACATTCACGTTTTAACCATGTTGGAATTACTTTCTCACGAAGGACGTGAGAAAGTTGAGACTTTTTAGTTGTTGTTTTTTTTTTCTTTTTTTATGTATTTAATCATTCTTGCACATTATATATTAATTGTCATGTGCTTTTCACGTATTATACTTTATATCTCATTAGCGCCGGCTCCACCCCATTTCTGTATTGGGGTTCTCGTTGGATGAAATCCCGGGTGTGGAGTGTTTGTGCCACCAATCCTAGATTTTTTGTGTGTTAGTTATATAGGAACGGCAATCCAGATGTTCGCTCAGTCTCGTAATAGATTATGCCACAAATCGGGCTAAACTGACCAGTATTTTAGTAGAAAAACTGAAAATGTTTATTTACACTATTTCTCTGTCCACCACATCCACTCTTGTCCGATTTGCACTTACTGCCTCTCATTCCCCCCTCCCTCTAGAATGTAAGCTCTCATGGGCAGGGTCCTCTCTACCCTATGTCTCATGTCAGTCTACGTACATTCCTGATGTCATTGTTGTTCGTTTACTCACACACATGGAATTCGTACCTGTCGTCGTGCTAGCTGTAATTGTTAGCTCATAACTATCCCGGTGCTTGTTAATATGCATGCTTGTGTTTATATATCTGTTATTGTATACATGTATGCCATATCTATAGGATGATTGTGCCGTGATACTGAATATGTTTAGTGCTATAAATAAACATTGATGTTGGTGATGTTGGTCCTGCTTCAAGCGCAGAGAGTAGAAATGCAATGGATGGACCATCTAGCCGTTTCAGTGCAAAAAACAAGGCGTTTTGCGGTGCACATCCAGTGCAGTTTGTAAATGTGGTCTTTACATTAACCAGTTCGGCTACAGAAATACTTTTGCTAATGTAAACAATGTAAACAATTTCTAAGGAAATCCAGAAGCGGTATAATTCACAGCAATACCAGGTATACACAATAATACCAGGAACGTCAGGAATAGGCAACCACTAACCAGCGTTTGTTGAGCATGCTGGGATTTGTAGTATAGCAATAGCAGGGAGTCACAGGTTACATAAACCTGCTATATGATATAATAGTATTATAAAACACTGATAACATTAAACTGAAACAACCTTGTGATATTCTTACAAACTTGCTTGGAGTTTGTTATTTTGTATTTATTACAGGTATGATAAAGTCGCTGCTCAATAACTAAAACAAATATACTTACGTAGACATAATTACAGTGTCAGTGTTACTCATTATATTGCTAGCTATTAAGCTCTCAGTTTTGAAATATAGAACTACTACAGTATTCCTTTTATGATTCAGCTGGAAATTGCAATTGCACAACGACCGCACGATGGATATGACGGAATCAGAACTGCTGTTTCACTGACCAATACGACTACAAAACCATAAAATTACGTTGGTTAATATCTGTTCCTGTTTTAATGGATTAAACTACTCAACAGAACTGAACATTTTGTCAGCAACAAAAATCTCAACTGTTCAGAAACCATGAAATTATTTGTACTTCACTGATCCTTGCTCGTGGGTAACAGGTGGATAAATAGAATGGGGTGGAAATTAACTAAAGTAACAAAGTAAGAATTGGACAAGGGCCATAGCATATTATGGTACCCATAGATACTCTGAAAACACTTTATAATTACAACGCACACATTGCCTTGACCAGAGTTAGGCAACTTGTTGCTATCTATCTGCTGTGGTACTACAAGTCCCAGAATGTCCTTCCCTGTGGCTTGTAGTTACACAGGAGCTGAAGAGCCGTAGGTTGCCTAAATCTGGCTAAAATAGTAGACAACCTATATATAGTTGTAAACAGGTCTGTATGTGATATCAGGAATATCTGATTTACAATAGTAAATTAAATCCCTACCAAAATAGTAAAAGCACTATCAAAAATGGAATATTACAAGTAAAGAAATCAGGACAGGACACTCTTCGCCATCAGATAATGAAAAAATGCTATTTCAATTAAACCTGTATTCCTGTATCTCCCCAGATCTTGATAGAGTTATATATTGCACTGTGCTATACCTAATATTACACAGCACAGTAGCTTAAACCTGTTTGAGATAATATGAGCGATAAAACACAAATGAACCAGGCTGCTCACCTTAAAACAGAAGCAGCGATGCAAATCCCAGCTGGTTAATCCACAATCCCACAGCAATAAATACACATTCCTTCTGTAAAGGTCCCAAGGACAGGTCCCCGTGTGTGTGCCTCTCTCAGGTCCACAGCTAGCAGTATGACAGGTGCGGTGCCCTCATCCAGTATGTCTCAGGTGAGAACACACCCACATTCCTTACAGTACACTTGGAAACTAGGTGTAGTTTGGCAACGTACTCAAACAGAGCAGAGGCACATACTTCATAGAATGAGTCGTAGGTGGCTTTTCAAGAAGTCTGAGGTAACACTTTAAAAGTATTCAGCTATTTTATGTTAAACAGGTGTAATGACTTAAGAGAGATTGGCGGAAAGATCTGCCACACAATGTGGTTCTTCCAGTAGCCATACAATTAAATCTTATACAAGATCTACAGTATAAATGCCGTCCAACCAACCTATATAGGATTATTTGGGTCTGGCTACAAAAATCAAACTTTCTGTCACGTTTTAGCCTCTTAAGTAGCAGGTGAGTGTTTTACACTGCATTTCTATAATGTTAGAAGCATAGATGTGAGTGAAGGGACTCCTGAGAAATGAGATCAGATTCTAGCTGTCATTTTGTAGAATGTACTAAATAAATGATAAATCGAATCTGATTGGTTGCCATAGGCAACATCTCCACTTTTTCAAACCCACAGTTTAGTATATATACCCCTAAATGTTTTGATCAAACTATTGACCAATACCACATGTTTGTATTGTGCTAGATATACTAACATTTCTACTGCTAAAGGTTCATCATTATCATCATCACCATTTATTTATATAGCGCCACTAGTTCTGCAGTGCTGTACAGAGAACTCACTCACATCAGTCCCTGCCCCATTGTAGCTTACAGTCTAAATTCCCTAACACACACACACACACACACAGACAGAGAGAGACTAGGGTAAATTTGTTAGCAGCCAATTAACCTACTAGTATGTTTTTGGAATGTGGGAGGAAAACGGAGCACCCGGAGGAAACCCACACAAACACGTGGAGAACATACAAACTCCACACAGATAAGGCCATGGTCGGGAATTGACTCATGACCTCAGTGCTGTGAGGCAGAAGTGCTAACCACTAAGCCACCATGGTAATGGCTTTTATTCATACATAAAATATATATATATATATATATATATATATATATATATATATATATATAGTCCCTTAAAATGCAGGTGAAGATGACATTTTTCTCTATTTTGCTTACTAATAATGCCTAATGTTGTGCTGGCCACTGCCTGACCAGACTATAAAGGGTGTAAAACCAATCTGATATCACTTTTAGCTTTCTAACTAGTGAGATGAGTGCACGCATTTCAATGATGTTTGAAGCATAGAAGTAAGTGTAGGTACTCGCAAAATATGTGGATACTTGACATTGGGCTGCAAGCTTAAATGTTTTGATAAAAAAATGGACCAATACTTCATATTTATATTATCCTGGATATATTCATATTTGTACTGGCAGGGATACGTGCATTTGTATTCATAGGGCAGCTGCTCTCCTAAAAAGTTCAGATGAGACAGAGGGCAGGCATTTATATTATAGTTAAATGTGCTTACCTTAGATAAAGAATCAGTGATGCTGTCAGTGGAGTTTCTGTGGTGGGCAACAGGTGCAAACACAGGTTTTATAGAGTGGGGCTTAATACTATTCATATTTATTAAATAGACTTATATACCCCCCAATACAGCCCCAACATTAAATTAATAGAATTCAAATTTGATGGACCTATTCACCCCCCCAATCATCCCCACATTACATTAATAGTAATCACATTTATTAAATAGATTTATTTCACCCCATCCAGCCAAAACTTGCAATTAACTAATAGTATTGACATTTAATAAATGGTCCTCCTTCTCCTCAAACGCAGCCCCAAATTAAATTAATAGTCCCTAAACCACCCACCTTAAATTAATAGGCCCCACCATGAATCCTCAAATAAATAACCCTACCAATAAATGAATAGCCCCACCTTCACTCTCCCCAAATAAACAAATAGCCCAAACAGTCATTCCCATTACATTAAAAGCCCACCACAACTTACTTACGTTCATCTTTCATATGTTGCAGTTGCAGACTCTGCTGTCTGACTTTCTTGCTGCCTGCAGATGCAGGCAACGCAGTGTGCATAAAAAACAGGGATACTCTGCACTCTCCAAACACATAATTAATGCTGTACTGAATAATGTTCTATATTAAAAACAGGGAATGTTAGTTCCTCATATTGCAATATATGTTAAGCTGATCAACTCACGCCAAAGTCTTCCCAATCTGGTCAGTCCTAACATGATCAATGCTATGCTTTTTATCTGGGCTTAAGGCTTACCTGCACACAGTTTTTAAAGGCAAGTCTTTCCCAAGCACTAGCAGCCATGGGAGACCTGGGATTCACCTGACACAAGTTGGAATTAATTAATGTAAAGAATGGGGTGCAAGAGTGATGGGACCAGGGCCGGACTGGCCATCTGGCACTTCTGGCAAATGCCAGAAGGGCCGATGGCAGTGTGGGCCGGTCCGGCTCCCGTGCTTCTGTAACGCCCCCTGCGGGGAAGGACAGGGACAGACGCAACACAAAAGAACTTACTTTGTAAACGATGGTCACCTCCAGTCCGCCTCCAATATCCCAGCTGCGATCCAATCCCAGCAGATCCGCAGCCGCAACCCGCCACCTCCAATCACGTCCCTCTACGGAAGAGACAGAGATTACGGCCGTGCCTACCAGGTAAGGGCTGTCCGAGACTTACGGCAAAGAACAAGGACACGGTCAGTCCAAGCTCACTTGCCGCCTCCTCACTTTGTTCTGGCCAAGACGCGGGGGACTACAGGCACTGAAGGCCAAGACTAGTCCGAGGACTAATCCCGCCTGAAGTACCTCACACACCTGCCGGTGAGGGCCTAACCGAAAGGAGGAATCGAGCGTGATACTCACCGGGACACTCCCACTTCCAGTCCGGTTCTCCTGCACCTTCCCGACTCCTGCGGATGACAAGAACACACAGCCTTCCCTCTACGCTCTCAGTGAGACTAAAATGGCACCCACAAATGCTAAACTGACTACAACAGCGACCCGACCCTAACAACGTTCTAATGGTCAGCAACGCAACTAAATCAAACCACTATGACTAACTAGGTGTGGTGCACTGACGGAACTGCTCACTTACACACTACGGGGAACACCAGCCGGTGTTCACGGACTAAACCGGAGGGCGGTTCCTAACCCCCTCACCCAGGTCGTACCAAGAAGCTGCCTTCTTGCTATGGAGTCACACACAGGCCCTAAGGACCGGTTCTTTAAGCCCGGCTGAGGCTCAGTAGAACAGCACACTAACCCGCGGGCCGACTGCCGCACGGAACAGCCGATCGAACTGAACCGCCCGACTGCTTGTACTCGGGTATCTCACACGTGTCCCTACGTCCGGAACCACAGGTCCACCTGCACGGAACCGGCCTTGAGGACCCTTGATCAGAACCACGGCCGCCCCTGGAACTGCCTCAAGGTGTGCTGCACTGCCACCGACTCACTCAGCCACCCCCTCTGGGTACCAGTGTGACCCCGGGGACCTAAGGGACAGGGAAACTACGTGTGTTCTCCCCTGACTATGTGTATGCTGGTAACTACACTTGTCCCCACAACACGGGTTAACACAGGAAACCACAGGAACAAGAGCCTACCTTTAATGGGGGCCTGACGTCTTGCCCCTGGACACAGTTATGTAGCACACCCCAAAATACCGTAATGTAAACTATACTCGCCGCACAGACAGAATAAATACAGTATACAGTACTTTGCACGCTACTTACCAGAGCACACCGCTGTTAGCCAACCAGCAGGTTGCTGCAGCACCACAGGAGCCTCCGCTCTACTGTACCTCCTAACTACGTGTGCTCACCTCACACAGGACCGCGCCTACACTCACGAGGCCCTCACGCCTCTACCACACACCACTAGGACCTTATGCCCTACTACCTAGGGGTCCTAGCCCCTGCCTGAGGCCTGTGACCTCCCTAACTGACTGAGGGCCTTGTGCCCTTAATAGCCTACGGGCTGCTAGCCCCTAACCAGGCCCTCTGGCCTTCCTATGGCCTCTAGGCCACTAACTACCTAAGGGCCTTGTGCCCTTGTACCTGGGGCTCCCACGCCCCCTGTCTAACTAATAGGGGCTTGTCCCCTTTATCATCAATACTATGGCCTACTGGCCCACTAACTTTATCAGGGCCTAGTGCCCAGGTCCCTGGGCCTTGTGCCCCTAATTTACCGTGCCAACGGGCCTTGTGCCCGACTGTGCCCACGGGCCTAGTGCCCGAATTAACGCTGAGTATACTTACCTGCTCTGCGCAGGATACTCAACTTGCCACGCCGTCTTCCGCTTCTTTCTCCAGGTCTTCCAGACCCTCCAGCCGGCGGCGCCTCTTCTCCGCTGGATCTCCTGTTGCTGCTGGGGCGGGGGCGCTCTCAGCCCTGACAAGGGCTCCCCGCCGGCGATCACTGCTTGATTGTAGTCTTCGGGCGGCAGGGTAGCTCACGGCCCTTACAAGGGCCCCCTGCCGCCGCTGCCGCTGGTCCTGTTGCTGGACGTCTTGCAGAGACGTCCTCCCTCTTCTCCGCCGACGGACTTCTGGCAAAATGGCGCCACCCGGCGACTTATATAGTCGCCGGCGTGACGTCATCAGCCGGCGCGAGCGCTGATTGGCTCGCGTCGGCGCCAATCTTTTGAATGGCCGGGCGCGAGCCGCGATTGGCTCGCGCATCCGGCCGCTGATTGGCCATCCTTCCCCCGCGCACGGGACCTGCAGGAAGAAAGTCATACTCACCGCCGCTGGATCGATGGACGGGTAAGTTCTTCTCCTCTTCTTTCTTCACCCACTTGCAGGGCTCAGCTACCAGGGGACTCTTCATCCCCTTCCCGGGCACCAGGCACATCTTCAGCCCCTCCAGGGGCATAGCGATGGCGGGCACCTTCGCCCGCTTCTCGGGCACCATCTCCACACTTCAAGTTAGCGGCCGCGCGATGTGACGTTTTTACGTCCCGTGCGGCCGCGTAGGACTAGCTGCAGTGGATTCCCGGAGGCTGCTGTCAGTGCTGAGGTAAGTGTATGGGGCGGGGGGAGAGAAACAGAATATGTGTCCATGGAGGGGGGGAGAGAAACGGAATATGTGTGCAGGGAGGGGGGGTGAGAGAAGCGGAATATGTGTGCAGGGGGGGAGAGAAACGAAATATGTGTGCAGGGAGGGGGGGGGAGAGAAACGGAATATGTGTGCAGGGAGGGGGGGGAGAGAAGCGGAATATGTGTGCAGGGGGGGAGAGAAACGGAATATGTGTGCAGGGGGGGAGAGAAATGGAATATGTGTGCAGGGAGGGGGGGAGAGAAACGGAATATGTGTGCAGGGAGGGGGGGAGAGAGAAACGGAATATGTGTGCAGGGAGGGGGGGAGAGAAACGGAATATGTGTGCAGGGAGGGGGGGGAGAAACGGAATATGTGTGCAGGGAGGGGGGAAGAGAAACGGAATATGTGTGCAGGGAAGGAGGGGGAGAGAAACGGAATACGTGTGCAGGGAGGGGGGGAGAGAAACGGAATATGTGTGCAGGGAGGGGGGGGAGAGAAACGGAATATGTGTGCAGGGAGGGGGGGGGGGGAGAGAAACGGAATATGTGTGCAGGGAAGGGGGGGGAGAGAAACGGAATACATGTGCAGGGAGGGGGGGGAGAGAAACGGAATATGTGTGCAGGGAGGGGGGGGAGAGAAACGGAATATGTGTGCAGGGAGGATCAGATCTTTTTTCCTCTTTCTCTCTCTATGATGACATGGGTTCTGACCTGAAGAGCGAAGAAGAACACAGCCGTTGGTGATAATAACATTCAGCAATGTGTATGTGAAACTGACTCCAAATTGTTGGAGAATAATTGCATCTTCTTAGTGGTTGGTGACCAAAATCAATCCTGAACAGCTCCATCTTAAAAGTAGGAGAGGGCAAAAGAAGATCACTTTATCTTTATCTCTGTTGAATAATTAACACATTGGGTGTATAAACTTTCAAGGACTAATACACTATAGAATTTTATTATTTTTTATACTTCCTTTCATAAATATTTTAGAGACACCAGGATTGTGACAACAACTTGGATTTTAAGAAGGAGAGGAAAAAAAATGGACCTTGCAAGTTAAACCATGTTAATAAATATTATATATTATTTAAAATTTAATATTATATTATTTAAAATAATATTTTGAATTAGTAAGTTATGGGTATTGTGAATAAGCTTACTTGCCTACTCTGCCTACTCTCCCAGAATTCCCCGGAGGTTCCCGAATTTCGGGCAGTCCTCCCAGACTCCCGGAAGAGTAGGCAAACCTCCCGGATTCGCCGAAATTCACGGCATTGAATGGCTGGGCTTACTCGCGTCATTAAGACCCACCCCCGCTATTCAATGCTGTGAATTTCGGCATTTTATAGTGGGGACGGGGCTATGGTGATGCGACAGCGTCACCACGCCCCCTCCTACCCCCTGTCTCTTGACTTCTTTTTTGTTTTGAAAGTTGTATGAAATATTACATGACAGCGCCAAGGTTTCACATTTTCTAATTAAAAATAAATGATTAAAGCGCAATAATCTGGATACACTCAGCAATAGCTACGTGAGGTGAGGAGGGTTCCGTCGTACATATATGGTGCCAACGTCTGAAAGTCTTTAGAGTTTGTAGACAAATGGAAGATAAGCTGTAAAAGGTTTAACAAGCAGACCTCCTGCCTGTAAGAATGTTTGATGAAAACAAATGCATGTCAACTCTTTTGCGAGATATGTTTGCATAGCAGTTTGGAAACATATATTAAAGTGCTGGCGTCAGCAAGTTTATCATTCTGGAAGGTGACATGTCATATTGAGGACATTTATAATGGTGAAAAACTAGTTCAAAATTGAATACCTAGTATGGGGCACGCTGTGAGAGTACTCATATTCCAAGACTGAGACGAAATGGAAATTTTGGAATGCGTTTATTTGGTCTTTATAATATACTGATGATAGATATATACAGGGGAGGGCTGGCAAATTTTAGCCCCGGGGGGACAAGATCCGGTTCAGCAGCCTATTAGGAACATTTTAAAGGGAAAAAATGCAGGTCGCCTAGTGACCCAGCCCAAGGTAGCCCACTATGGGACCGTCCCAGGGGGCAGATGCCCCCCTGTGCCCCCAGCCCAGCCTGCAACTGGATTTAAAATAGAGCCGGTCACATGGAACCATATAAACACCTGTGCAAAATAATATATAGTTTTATTAATCAAAATTTGTTTTAATCAGCAGATAGAGCCCTACATAAATAAAAAAGTAAAAATATTATCCCTTTTTATATTATTTGAAAGGACTTTAAATAAGGAGGTTCAAATACACATGATAGATGTGGTACACTATAGATCAGACCTGGCCAACCTGTGTCGCTCCAGGTGTTGTGAAACTACAAGTCCCAGCATACCTTGCCAGCTATCAGCTGGCTATCTACTGGCAAAGCATGCTGGGGCTTGTAGTTTCCCACCATATGGAGAAGCGCAGGTTGACCAGGCCTGCTATAGATGAACATATAGACAATGAACCATATACAGGATAGTTAGGAAGCCATGCCCACCTTTCTGGAAAAGCCACACAGGCCCAGCTTAAAGAATGACTAATCTTTTGTGTTTTGTTTTTCATGTGGAAGTTAATATTTTTTTTTGCACATATGACCCGTATGCTGTATTTAAAAATTTTCTATGTAGCCCTGAAGATCTGTCCATCTACAAGGGCAGGTTATAGTGAGTCCTGTCTATGGCCGAGTCCCTCCATTATATCACATATCTGACACCATCGGGTTTCAACAGAGTATTGCAAATAGATTTCTGCACCACTCTGTTAAAATCGGATGATGTTGGTAAGATGACTAGATGAAGAGAGCTAGCTGAAAGGACTCACTACGCCCACTTCCCTGAAGATGGGGCGAGCTTTAGGATGTTTCCTGCCCGTTCCATTGATTTGGGGAGCTCTGCACAGTTGAACAGCTGCACATTTTATGAGACAGGGCTTGGTCACAGTGCAGAAACATCTCTTCTACTCCTAACACGCTATATGCTTGGCTCCCTTTATTAATTGTTTTGTCCTTCACAGTCCACTTTTAGCAATCTGTCAGTAGCTATTGCTATGCATTTACAGCCCCTCGTAAAAGCAGCAGAATTGAAGGAGCATCGGGATAATCCTTGTTTTCTTAACTTCCTCTACATTTTTTCATATCATCATCCTCACCATTTATTTATATAGCGCCACTAATTCCGCAGCACTGTACAGAGAACTCACTCACATCAGTCCCTGCCCCATTGGGGCTTACAGTCTAAATTCCCTAACATACAGACAGACACATACACAGACTAGGGTCAATTTGTTAGCAGCCAAATTACCTAGCAGTATGTTTTTGGAGTGTGGGAGGAAACCGGAGCACCCGGAGGAAACCCACGCAAACACAGGGAGAACATACAAACTCCTCACAGATAAGGTCATGGTCGGGAATTGAATTCATGACCCCAGTGCTGTAAGGCAGAAGTGCTAACCACTAAGCCACCGTGCTGCCCCATCTTCCTAAGTAGTGGCAAAAGTTTATTACTTGTTTGGCTACATATTTGGAAACTGGTGCACAGAGAAAACTATAATGTTACCCATAGCAACTAGACACCGGCTTCCAGTTCTAAGCACATCTGCCATTTCTCAGAATGTGATGGGTTGCTGTTTGGTTGCCTATTTTCTGAGCACTCTTAATAAGGCTAAAAAGCTTCTAGAAATATATGGTAGTCGAACACTGGTGCAGTATATGCAATCATCTTTAAAAAAATTGATATGCTAGTTTTAAGGTTATTGTAAAACAATTTCACAATCGCACTTCAATCAATATCTGCCAGTAAAAGTTGAATGGAACTGGCAGTTCTGAAAATAGTTTCTGAATTAGTCAAAAGGGAGCAGTTGAAGGTAATTGGCATAAGATGTTTACACACTCAATCTACTTATTATAACGTAATATAAACATAAATTACTCTAATTTAAAAAAGAATATAACTACAATTTGAGAGCAGACTTACGTATCTATTAGGCTCCAGCTACTTTCCAACCACAATTTCAAAAATATTCTTTCCTCTGCCTGGTGCAGATTTCTTACAAATTGACCAGCATAGCCCCATCCACAGTAGCTAACTAGGTGACAAAACAGCAATGGGGCATTGGTTTCTAATGTTGATTACAGGAGACCAGTGGTGAGAAATGGGTTTTTTTCTCGGAACCCAAGGCAATCATCATATGCAAGACCTATTTACCATTTACACTATTTCCCTTATTATACCCATTAGTGCCAACTCATTAACCCCTTCCTGACAGCCCAGCACCCACTTAAATGAGGCATAAAATGTGCCATTTCTAAGCATCTATAGATGGTGGCGAATTGGCGGCATCTCTTTTTTAGCATTGGAACCAACATGTCAATGACATCTATTTCAGTACTGTGTCTGGGAACTGCTTGATATGACTATGTAGCCCAATGAGGAGAAATATGATCTTCCACATTGGAGGTGTTATGTTTTACTGCAGAGTAATAAGAGGGGCGAATGTACTGAAGGAGTATAGAATTGGAACCAGGCAAACATTTATATATTCCCCAAAAAAACAGGTGTTTTTTTAGAGGCATAATGTTAAAAAAGCAATAAATTATATTATAAATAGAGATAAGTGCAGAACCCCTGTGTTTTTGTTTTAGTTCTAAAGATATTTGTTGTGTTTCGGTTTTGGATCTGGATTTAATGAAAAATTTAGAACATTACGTAAAATCAGGTGATTTTGAGATTTTTTTTATTCCTACATTACTATTTATAGCATTCCTGGTCATTTACAGTCTATTCTCTAATGATCTCTTCACAGCTGTCAGCATTTTTTCCAATTTTGTCCAAAGGCTGCAGCGAGCCGGCTGCTAAAACCATTGATAGAGGAGCGGCACAAATACATGACAGTTTAATAAAAGATACAACATAGTGTCACACAAGTGGGCATAATGTGTGGAATTCCACCATGTTACTACCTCTTGCTTCAGTTGGTGGCACGGCAGGTATTTTTTTTGGAAGCTGCTTCAATGATCTACATGAGGTTGGGGAATTCCAAAAATGTCCAAAATTGTATGGGCCACGAACATCATTTCCTGCCTTGAGCTCTCATTTTTTTTAAGAACTTCTGCACCGCCAAGTTTATTGTGTGCAAAGCATGGTATGTGTTGAAATTCACTTAGTTGTAATGCACACACAATGTTCACTCCGTTATCAGCATTGAGGAATCCTGAGGAGTGTCTTAGCGGGGTGAGTCATTTTGCTATGACATTTCTGAGTTTTTTTCAACAGATTGACACAGGTATGTTTCTTTGTGAAACCAGCGTTACAAAGATTAGCTTGCCTGTGAATGGCCTGGCATTGTGTGCTAGCACTACTATGCTGAAATGAAGATGAGGAGGAGGATGATGATGAACAACCAAGTTTTGTATGCAAACCATGCTACAATCCCTATGAAACATAGTGGCAGAGCACTGGCTGATAGGATGGTCATTTTAAACAACTAAACAGAGGAAGGTGGCCTGCACCCAGAAGAAAAATGATGAGAGAAAGACCAGGCACACTATATTTAGTGTATATTTAGCGAGCGTAGGCAAAGCCACAATTAAGGCCACTGAAGGTCATCATTAATCTAAATTCATACAGCTTGCCAACAAACTGAAACAGTGGGATGATTTGGTCCTTGTAGATCTCTTAGGACAGATTGCCAACTGAAACCTCAGAACCATGGGTGGGTTATTTCCCCAAACCAGCTGGAGGGGGCCCACCATATTTCCTCTGTCCATTGACTTGCACAAAGTTGATATTGTAATTTTTCAACCACAACATAAGTGCAACTTTATTGTTCTTATTTACGGAATTGAGCCAAACCTTGTAGTTTCCGTTCATGGAGTTCTCTATGTTTTCTTTATCTTCCAATCACAGTTAACTGTCCTCATTGAACATTCCATGCTATATTTTTAATGTTAGACAGCACGCAGCATGGAAAGTGAAGAGGCAGTAATCAGAACTCTTTAGACAGACAGCAGCAGCATCAGTAGACATTTTACACAAGATGATAGACCAAGGTCATAATGTAAAATAGTGCAAGATGGAATTGTTCTTGGGTCCACCCAAAAAAGACACCCATAGCTTAACAAACCAGGCACATCAACAACAGGGACTGCTACTTTGTGGCTGAAGTGCTTAATTAGTTTGCTCCCCCACAAAAGCGAACGTTGTGGTTGTTGGTTGATGAACTGGAGAATAGATAGGGATTTTAACAATTTACTTATGGGCAATTGGCTAACAGTGGTCATCTTCCTCAATGGTGACAATGTTCATCACACAAGATTAATTCATCTCCACTAGAATCTAGCATAACAGAATCTGTTTGTAACTGGCAACAAGAACAGTATTTTTCATACAATGTGTCATTTTGATGAACACCAGTTTATCTACATTTTTGGGAAATAGTCTCCTCAAACAATCACTCACATTGTTTGCAGCTGTTATAAACACGCTTTCTGATTACAGCCTGGAAGGTGGGCAGCTTAAGTGCACCATAGCTAGTTTGTACAAGGGGCTTTAAATTGACTATTATTCTTCTCAGAATTCTAAGGGACTGTCTGAGATGCTAATTTGTACATTATCATTAAAGTAATACTCCACCATTCTGCTAATACAATGTGTATCAGATTGAGACATGGTAGAGGTGTCATTATATTTGGCCATTTCTTTTAAGCCTGACCAGATGTCATAATAACCTCTTTACAGAAGTTTAATGTCAAAAAATGCAAAATCATGCACTTGGGTATCAAAAACCCAAAGGCTAAATATGGTATTAATGGCAATTTAATGGAAACTACTGAAGATGAAAGAGTCACTATTTCAGGTGACTTAAAGACAGGTAAGCAAAGTAACAAAGCAATGAGGAAGGTAAGTCAGATGCTTGGTTGCATAGGGAGAGGAATCAGAAGCAGAAATAAAGAAGTAATAATGCCTCTGTATAGGTCATTGTTATGGCTTCATCTAGAATACTGTGTTCTGTTCTCGAGGACATATTAACCGAAGTATATAAATACATTATAGACTGTACAAAGAATGGCAGCTAAAATGGTGCATGGCCTACAGCACAAACCTTACCCGGAAAGACTAAAAGATCTTAATATGAATAGTTTGGAGCAGAGAAGGGAAAGGGGGTTGGGGGGGGGGGCATGATAGAAACTTTCAAATATATCACTGGTTTTAACAAGGTACAAGAGGGAAACATTCTTCAAAGGAAGATAAGTACTAGAACACTAGGACATGCACTGACACTGGGGGGAGGTAGGTTCAGAGGAAAGATGAGAAAAAAATACTTCACAGAAAGGGTAGAGGGTAAGTGGAGTAGCCTCCCATCAGAGGTGGTAGAGGCTAATACAGTAGAGCAATTTAAACATGCTTGGGACAGACATAAGGATATCATTAAAAAGAAATAAGGATTAAATATGGTTGGAGGTTACCATAGGTTAAAAAAATGGGCAGACTAGATGGGCCAAGTGGTCTTATCTGCTGTCAAATTCTGTTTCTTTGCTTCAATTGATCAGCACACAATTCTAGCAGACTGATATCTAAACAATATGCAGTAAAATCACAGCTATTGTAATTAACTAGCCTTTTTCGCCCTATTTAACCCTCTAAAATTGATTTACTTACCATAAAATTGCAACCAACCTCCTACCCAACTGCTATCACTTCTAAAATGGCGGATGAGAACAGGGGGAGGGCTTTATATAAAAAATATTGATCCAAAACTCGCTATATCCGAAAATTTTATCGGAAACTACATTTTGTCTTCTTTTCAGATCTGAATTTGGCACAAGAAATCGAGTTTTGACTCGATACCCCAAAATTCGGATCTGTCAGATATCTCAGAATCCATACCGCTCATCTCTAATTATAAATGTTACATTTGGCAAAGACAATGCAATGCCATGCTACACAGATGCTATAGTAGCTCATTAAAAGTGAAGGAAAGACTTGAGGATAGGATGTGGGCTATGAGCTCCTGTTTTCCATCACAAAACTGTCCTGCAAGGAAACTCCATGTTGGACCTTCAGCACCACCAATAGCAAAAAAACAATAGTAGTGGCTATTGCTATCCCCAAGCCTTTGACATCTTTGTTCTTTCACTCATTATTTACTAACCCTCCAGGTAATATAAAAATGGTTGCTCATTTTCTAAGGACTGCAATATAATAAAGTTCAGGTGACATTGATTAAACTGATGCTGTATTATTATTATTATTATTATTATAAATTTTTATTTATAGGGTGCCACTAGGTGTCCGTAGCTCCGTACAGGGACAAACGAAATTACAATATGAGGTGAGACAGCACAGTACAGTAAACAATAATCACAGTAACTCAGTGAGCTCAAAGCACAGCTAGAGGGGCGGAGGAGGGGAGAGGGGAAGGTCCGCCAACGACGGAGTCCAAGAGGGAAGGCACGGATGACAGGGAGATCCCCAAGGGGAGAGGAGGGAGCGAGAGGGGACGCAGGAAAGAGGGTCCTCAAGGAGGAGGGCTAAGTAGCTGGAGAGCAGAGTTAACAGTGGTGAAGACAGGAGGAGAGAATACCCTGCTCAAAGGAGCGTACAATCTAAGGGGTGGGGTAGACAGACAGAGAGACACAGGGGAGAGATGGAGGAACGGAGGATAAGGATAAGGGGGGAGGAAGAGGCAGAAGAATAGGTAGGAAGTTAAGTGGGAGACTAGAAGGCTTTAAGAAAAAGGTGGGTTTTTAAAGCCCGTTTGAAACTGGACAGATTAGGGGAAGTTCTGATGGAGGGAGGGAGCTTGTTCCAGTGGAGGGGGGCAGCACGGGCGAAGTCTTGGATACGCGCGTGGGAGGAGGTGATCAGGGGGGAAGAGAGGCGACGGTCATTGGCAGAACGGAGAGGGCGGGATGGAGTATGAATAGAGAGGAGGGTGGAGATGTAGGGTGCAGTGGAGTTGGCGAGGGCCTTGTATGTAAGAGTGAGGAGCTTGAACAGGATTCTGTAGGGGAAGGGGAGCCAGTGAAGGGATTGGTAGAGGGGGGAGACAGAAGAGGAGCGGCGAGAAAGGAAGATGAGCCTAGCGGCTGCGTTAAGTACAAATCGAAGGGGAGCGAGATGAGAGTGGGGGAGGCCAGTAAGGAGGAGGTTGCTGTAGGCATCCAGCTGGGCTCTATAATTAGGAGTACACTATTGCGCTTCGCTGATGCGGGGGATGTTATGTGTGCGCGATCTACATGGATTTCTCCACCCAGTAAACCAAGTAATAGTTCTACTTATTTGTCCATAGTCATGGAGTGCTGTTTGTAGTGGGTTGACCTGGTGATATACAGGATCTGTGGTCCGTATGGTGTTGGGATACAAGTGGACCGTGCGGTTGGATAGGTCTGTGGTTGCCAGTTTCTCTAGCGGTGATGGAGGTGATTCCAAGTGTACAAATGGAATGGATTATGGTATTAGTTAAGATTAGGGTAGGGAAGGCTGTAATTTTATGAGATAGTAGCCTAATAGGTGGATAGAGAGAGCCATTAAACAGTGAGAAGGGGGTCCCGAGGATATCATGGAAGTAGATAGATAAATTAGAGAAACATTCAATTTGTATATGTGTGTGCAATAAATAGATCTCTAGATAGATAGATAGATAGATAGATAGATAGATAGATAGATAGATAGATAAGTAGAATACAATAGTATTCTATTCAAAATCAGTTGAATAAAAATACTTTGGGGGAAAATAGTAATAAATGAAGAGATGGAGAAATAAAGTCTAAAACAGAAATCAATGAAGTCATAGAAAGTAACACATATGGAATGGAGAAAAAGTTTAAATGAATGTATTAATGAATCTGCCCGATTTTGTATGGGGCCTACCCCCTAATGGCTTGATACACAAACACAAAAACTATGGGAAACCATCATCAACATCATCATCAACATTTATTTATATAGCGCCAGCAAATTCCGTAGCGCTTTACAATTGGGAACAAACATTAATAAGACAATACTGGGTAATACATACAGACAGAGAGGTAAGAGAATCCTGCTCGAAAGCTTACAATCTATAGGACAATGGGAGTTAGAAACAATAGGGCACGTGCTACATCATATTGCACAATGGACCAGCCAGACTGCAAAGGTAAAAGTACTGAGTGGGCTGTGTGTGTTGCAATGTTGGTCAGAAGGTTGTTGTTTTGCGTTAGCAGTGTAGAGGATGGTAATAGGGTAATCTAGGGAGATTAAGATGATGGTTGAGGAATATCATAACCTTGTCTGAAGAGGTGGGTTTTCAATGAACGCTTGAAGGTTTGAAGACTAGAGGAAAGTCTTACTGTGCGAGGGAGGGAATTCCACAAAGTAGGTGCAGCCCGGAAAAAATCCTGTAACCGAGAATGGGAGGATGTGATGAGAGTGGAGGAGAGACATAGATCTTGTGCAGAACGGAGGTGTCGAGTAGGGATATATTTCGAGACAAGTGAGGAAATGTATGTCGGTGCAATTTTGTTGATGGCCTTGTATGTTAGTAGAAGAATTTTATATTGGATTTGTTGAAATACAGGCAGCCAATGTAGAGACTGACAGAGTGGCTCAGCAGAGGAATAACGGTTTGTAAGGAAAATCAGTCTAGCCGCTGCGTGCAAAATAGATTGTAGGGGTTCAAGTCTGACTTTGGGAAGACCAGTAAGGAGGGAATTGCAATAGTCGATGAGGGAGATGATGAGTGCATGAATTAATGTTTTTGCGGTGTCTTGTGTCAGATATGTGCGTATTCTGGAAATGTTCTTTAGGTGTATGTAACATGATTTAGATATAGAGTTGATGTGGGGAATAAACGACAGTTGTGAATCAAGGATTACACCTAGGGAACGAGCTTGCGGGGTGGGATTTATGGTCATGTTATCGACAGAAATAGAAAAGTCAGGCAGGAAGCTTCTGTTCTTGGGTGGGAATATTATTAATTCAGTTTTTGAAAGATTGAGTTTGAGTTGGCGAGAAGACATCCAAGATGAAATGGCAGAAAGACAGTCAGTAACGTGAGACAACACAGATGGTGAAAGATCAGGAGAGGATAGATAAATTTGTGCATCATCCGCATAGAGATGATACTGAAATCCAAAGGAGCTTATTAGTTTTCCAAGAGAAGTGGTGTAGATAGAGAATAGCAGAGGACCTAGGACTGAGCTTTGTGGAACTCCAACTGATAAAGGAAGCGGAGCAGAGGTGGATCCAGAGAAATTAACACTGAAAGAGCGATTAGATAGGTAGGATGAGAACCAGGATAGGACAGTGCTTTCAAGACCTAGGGATTGCAGCGCTTGTATGAGGAGAGAGTGGTCAACAGTGTCAAATGCAGCAGAGAGATCCAGGAGAATTAGAAGAGAGTATTGGTTATTATTTTTTGCTGTGATCAAATCATTGACAACTTTGGTCAGCGCAGTCTCTGTGGAGTGTTGAGAGCGAAAGCCTGACTGAAGAGGATCCAATAAGTTGTTTGCTGTAAGAAAGTGTGTGAGGCGTGTGTAGGCAATTCTCTTGAGAAGCTTGGAGGGGCATGGGAGCTGGGAGATGGGGCAGTAATTTATGAGAGAGTTAGGGTCAGAATTCTGTTTTTTTTAAAATGGGAGTAATCACTGCATGCTTGAATATAGATGGAAAAATACCAGTAGAAAGAGATAGATTACAGATTTTAGTTAGAGGGGGAATGAGCACAGGAGACAGGGACATACCCATTTGTGAGGGAATGGGATCAAGAGGACAGGAGGTAGAGTAGGAAGATGAGAAGAGAGTAGAAACTTCCTCTTCATTTGTGGGATCAAATGATCCCACAACTCCCCTGCCTAGGTGTCATCCTCGACTCCTCCCTCTCCTTTGCCCCTCACATTCACTCTCTCGCCAAATCCTGCCGTTTCCAGCTTCGCAACATTGCCCGCATTCGGCCATTCCTCTCCCAGGATGCAACCAAATCTCTCATCCACTCTCTGATTATCTCCCGCTTGGACTACTGCAACCTTCTCCTTATCGGCCTCCCCCTCTCTCATCTCGCTCCCCTTAGATCTGTACTTAACGCCGCTGCTAGGCTTATTTTCCTCTCTCGCCGTTCCACCTCTGTATCCCCACTCTACCAAGCCCTTCACTGGCTCCCCTTCCCCTACAGAATCCTTTTCAAGCTCCTCACTCTGACTTACAAGGCCCTCGCCAACTCCACTGCTCCCTACATCTCTAACCTTATCCCTATTCACACTCCCTCCCGCTCACTGCGATCATCCAACGATCGTCGCCTCTCTTCCCCTCTGATTACCTCCTCTCACGCACGTATCCAAGACTTCTCCCGTGCCGCTCCCCTCCATTGGAACAAGCTCCCCCGCTCCATTAGAACTTCCCCTAATCTGTCCTCATTCAAACGAACATTAAAAACCCACCTTTTCCTTAAAGCCTTCCAGTCTCATGCCTAAACTCCCACCGGTCAGCTACCTCTCTTTCTCATCCCTTCTTCCCTTCTCCCCCTTCCTCCCGTCTCTCCGTCTCATCCATGTGTCTGTCTGTCTTCCCCTCCCTTTAGATTGTTCGCTCCTTTGAGCAGGGCTCTTCTACCTTCTGTTTCCATCACTTTTAACTGCGCTCTCCAGCTACTCAGCTCACCTCCTCTCAGTCCCTCTGCCCTCTGTCTCCTCTCGCTTCTCTCCGCTCCCCTCAGTGACTCTCAACCTGTCATCCGTGCCCACCCTCTTGGGCCATAGTTACATGCCTGTACTCACTTTTCCCCTCCCTCCCTCTCTTTCATGCTGTGCCTGAGCCCCCAGAGTTATAGTGCTTACTGTTACTTGTACTGTGCTGTTTCACCTTGTACTGTGCCATTGTTTGTCCTTGTACGGCGCTACGGATACTTTGTGGCGCCCTATAAATAAAGATTAATAATAATAATAATAATAATGAAGAGAGAGTGTCAGAGGGTGCTACAAAGGAATTGAACAGATTGCTTGTCAAGGGAGATACCATTTCAAGCCTGATCTTATCTATTTTGTCCTTGAAATAGGAAGCAAGATCCTGTGCACTGATGTTAGTTGGAGGATTTGGGGCGGGAGGATTCAGAAGAGAGTTAAATGTGTTAAAGAGGCATTTGGGGTTAGAAGCCTGAGCATAGATGAGAGATCGGTAGTATGCTTGTTTAGCAGTGTCCAGAGCATTTCTGTAGGAGTGGTAGATATCAGTATATGTGATGAAATCATTAGAGGCACAAGATTTACGCCAGTGACGTTCTGCTTTACGAGAAAGTTTTTGTAGAGTTCGTGTTACTGTAGTGTGCCACGGTTGGTAACGAATTCTACGCGAAGTATGTAGTGTCGCTGGAGCCACTTGATCCAGGGCAGTTGCTAGGGTTTCATGAAAATGGGGTACTGCCCGATCAGGGGAGGAGAATGTGGAAATTGGGGAGAGAAGGTGTTGGAGAGAGGTGGAAAACTGTTGAAAACTGTTGAAAATAAATTGTTTTATCTTTCATCATAACAAAGTCACTGTTGATATATGGCTTCCTATGTAAATATCATTTTTGCCGATTTCCATGTAACCCAAAAGTTTGTGAACAATTCTAAAATAAAGAGCACTATAAAAATGACAGTCAAACGGTTCTTAATGCAGAAGACGGCTGCAAAACGTCAGAATTTATTTTGATTTGTTTTGTTTCCAGAATAACCTCGCCTTGAGCTATTTATAGCTTATTTTTAGGCGTGCACGGATTTGTTAATCTGCACCGAACAGGACAATATCTACAGTAAGTAACAAAGTACATTCATGTGTGTTAGGTCACACAGTCACACGCACTGACACATTCAGCTCACTTCAGGTGTGTTGCTCATGTTGTTCTTCTTGCACAATACAAGGTTATAAGAACAATGACATCTCACACTGAATACAATCAGCCAGGGTATCATAGTTTTCTCACTTGTCACAAAGTATTAATTCAAAACAAACAGCTATACATGTGATAAGGAGAACACACAGACAAAAGAAACATCAGCACATACAGTATATTGTACAAATGAATAAACAATATTAAATGGTTAGTTTCAGATTTCTTTTTCAAATTAGGTTTAGCCGGATCTCTGCCTGCTGTCTGGAAGTGGCAAACTTGGATTAAAGGGCATATGCTGTACTTGTCAACTCTCCAGGGATGTTCGGGAGATTCCCAAATTCTGGGTAGGTCTCCCAGACTCTCAGCAGAGTAGGTCAACCTCCCACTTCACTAGGAAGTGGGCAGAATTCGAGCGGCCAAGCTGCAATTCTTAGGGAATCGCATCGTTTTGGCCCCGACCCACTGTAAAATGTCATTTCATCACAGGGTGGAGACAAAATGAAGTGATTCACTAAGCCACGCCCCCTCCACCCATACCCCTTTCAGGAACTCCCAGAGGGGCCCTTAGAAAAGTAGGCAACTATGGCATATGCATGTTTATAGATATTTTTTTTTTCTTTAGGATTGAACGTAATAGACCCATAGGCTCTACTGTGCAAATACATGTCTCTACCTAACTTCCATCGTCATTGGTTAGATACCCTCAGATTGGATGCATACGTATCTTACCCACATACCATTAGCCCAATGTCAGTGGTTGTGAAAACTCCCGGGACAAACTTTCACTTTTGCTGACAATTTAAAATCTCTAATGATACCTGATGACCAGGGCCATCTTTTCCATTGGGCACGATGGGCAGCTGCCCGGGGGCCCCACGGGCAAGGGGGCCCCATAGGCACGGCTCTTAATGAGAATAAATAATCCTGCAAAAGAAAAAAACCTGCAAAAAAAACCTACAAGGGTCACTGAGCAAGTACATCTATCTATCTATCTATCTATATATCTATATTTATATCTGTATACATCTATATATCTATATCTATATCTAGGGGCCCCGGTGCACTGCTTTGCTCAGGGGCCCATAATGTTGTTAAGATGGCCCTGCTGATGACATGTCTGCATTTAATGCCTGCCTTCTAGAGAAAAGGCTATAGCCTTTCCCTTTCTTAAATGTCTGAACAGACTGCGTTAGTGAGGAAATGATCAGAGTGTCTGGATGGACGTTTCAGAGTTCATTCCCCATATCATTCATTGACTCGAATCAATGACTAAACACCTTTGGATGCAAGATTGTCCAATGCAGAATACATCTTTTAAATTCCTTAATCTATTTACAGATTACACTTATAGTAATGAAATAATCACCACAAAGCATTTCCATTATTACTATTATTATACAAGAATAGAAGATCTCTAATGGTTATTATAGCTGTGGGGAAAATAATTAAACTGTAAAATAAAAAGTTCTGGTAGACATTTACTTTGCTGAAAAAGATACCAATCCCTATTTGTAGTAATCTCAATTAATACGTGTGTGTGTGTTTGGGAATTTAGACTGTAAGCCCCAATGGGGCAGGGACTGATGTGACAGAGCTGCGGAATTAGTGGCGCTATACTGTATAAATAAATGGTAATAATAAGAATAATACTAAAATGTTACTGATATTGCTAAATCACTAGAATTGCAAGTACAAAGATACATACCACAAATGCATTTAAAAGTCTGGGACTTCCATTTAACAACCCATCATTTACCTAGTAGGATACCAAGTCCAAGAACATATAGCAAGTTAGGCAGGCAGGCAGGAGACAATTCTTTTCAAGGATCATCATCATCATCAACATTTATTTATATAGTGTCAGCAAATTCCATAGCGCTTTACATTTGGGGACAACCAAACAATACTGGGTATTGTTTGCTAGATGAGAGTATATATTACCCCTCCTACTATCTCCAGTGTCCTGACCATCAACTAGAAACACTTTAGCCACTATATAATGCACTTAGTTGTCTCTTTATCAACAAGTAAAAAGTGCTCACATTTTGTTCCTGGGGGAGAGAAACATTACTTATACTTTGATCCCACCAATCTGATGCTTCAGGAAGGAGTTACCCAATCATTGGACCCCCAGCGGGGTAAACATGACTACAAGTAGGATAGCATGCTACTGAAAAACTAAGACCAAAATTGAAAGTATTCTTCTCTCTATTCAGACCTGGTTTATGACCGAGGTTGAAAGATAAAAAAATTACTTACTATACTTTTTAACATAATGTTAACATGCCGTGGAGTGGTAGAAGAGAATACTTTTGGGGGACAGATTAAATTCCCCGCGTTGTTCTTTAGAACAACGAGGGCAGCGCACTATTACTGTAATAATGCGCATTATTATCATTACTACGGTAATTTCAACAATGATTTTCCAGGTTAATATTACCGTAGTAACGGTAATAATGCTCGCCCGGCATTGTTCTAAAGAACAATGTTGGGAATTGAATCTGCCCCTAGAAGACTTGGCTATATATGGTTGGATCCATGGCAATTTTTCTGTAGATTTGAAGTGAACGGCCCTACAGCACCTCTCACCCTCAGGTGTCTCTTGTACATAGAATTTAACACGCAACAATAATTATAGTCCTACAGGGGAATGGGGAGGATAGCCTGTTCTCTTTATAGCAGTACTGGGTATTTACTAATGATACAGAAGAATACAATGCAAACAAACCAGAGAGCCGCTTCTGCAATCAAGGAGGCTCAGAGCCAAGAAAATAATTAAGGCTGCAGTAAGGCCGTACTGGGCCTGGGTGGAGTTGCTACAATTGCTACACCTATTGCTAAGCTACCGCCGTGAAGGGGTAACTGGAAAAAGGAAATGTTCGAAATCTTTAGAGCTTAGTAAACTAATAAAACAAGCATGTCCTTAAATGCAACGTAACTTTGCAAGAAGCCTCCGGTGGGACTGTCGTGTCTATAATGAATTTCCCAAGTGCACAGTTTCCAACATGCCGATGAGACACCATTCCCTATCCGCAATAACATGGGCCGTATGATTTAGAAGCCAAAGTTAATCCAGTTGGAAAAGGGACCATACTGTAAAATTGTTTGTGAAAGTCAACTTTATTTCACTTATATAACGTCATACTGAGCTGTTTAGATGCAAACATTTGTGTTTAGTACAAAACTGGCTTAATGTTTAGTTTAGCAGTGATCCAAAAACACAAACGCCAGCAGTTTTTTTTTTTTCCAAGACCAAACCAGACCAATATTTTGCATCTGGTTGAACCAGTCTGACAAGGATGAGGAAGAGGACACTGAGTTACTCAGGTACTGCTGTAATCAACATGTTAACTCTTTACAGACTTAGCAATGCAACATACTTAACATTCCTGTCAGGCCCTGCCCTATGAGACAGGCGCTATGTAAGATATATCTTCCATGACATTTTAGAAGGCACCTAGAGTTGTCAGGACAAAGACGTGAGGGGAACAAGAAAACACATAAAAATTTCTCCGGTGGGTGTGTGGGAGCATTAGGAATGTTTAACAAACCAAATATGCAAGAAAATTTATTTGCCTGGGTCCCTATGAAGACTTGCGCTCAGAGAGGCGGAACAGGGGAGGGAACAGGCGGGTAAGCTTAGGGTAATTACAATAAGGGCATCTTCATGTAATTGTGTCACAATCAGAGGTGGATATCCTTTATCAGGAGGGGAATCTGTTATGGGTGATCGACCCTTGGAACAAGACCGCAAAGGGGTTCTGCAAGGAGCAGGCCTGCATCGTACATGTGCTTTTTGTTCACTCATGTGGAATAAAATGTGGAAGACATTTTTTACAGTTTTATTCTGTGTGGTCACTGCAGGTCCCAGCGGGCTCGGGATGCCTGGGCATGCTGGTACTTGTAGTTCTACCACTGCCAGCATGCCCTGGCAGCCATAGTAAGTTGCCACTTGGAGTTCTACAAGCAGCAACATACACAAGCAGTGTATGGCTAGCAGGCTGCGACCAGCAGTGCTCCATATAAAAATGTGGATTTTATTTAGGCTTGACACTTTATTATCCCAAACACCCATCGCATACGGGTTTTGGGAGGAACTCCAATGTTTTCAGCACAGGTTGTTTGGTTACTGGTGCTATATTGTTTTTTTTTTGCAGGCCTGACGCTCCTAGGAAATTCAGCTCCATTCTATAAAGACTGGGGCTGCGTCACATTATAATGGGGGACCCCACTCTCCGGAGTGACCAGGTACACCAGACACAGCCTGGCGCTGGTTGGGGAGGGGACCCAACACTATTCAACTCCCTGCAATTGCCACTACCAGCCCAGGCTAAGAGAGCTGGTTCTTGGATACATTTTTGGAGGGGGGTGCGATTATTTTTTTATTTATTTACATTAAAGTACAAGTCATCATTATCACCTTACTGATGGTGTCTCTACCGCATCATGATACAAGCGCATCATATGCTTTCAATGTAACATCGTGCAGCAGACGCATTTAACACAATATGCTGATTCGCATGTATCTTAAGATATATGAATAAGTATGAAATTGTGTAATCTTTTTAACGCTTTTTACAAATGGGTTTTGAATGTAAAATGTATTCAACTCTGTATGAGTGTTGACATATTATATACAAATTTAGGAAATATATTTTTACAAAAATTCAATTTAGTAGTAGAGTCAGTCATTGGTTTCCAGTAGGCTCTTTTCCTATGTTAGTAAACCCTTCTGGATTACATTGGTCTGGTGGGCAGCAAGGAGATATTTTAGTCTATGGTATACACTGTGTTTCTTAATAGTTAACATATATATATATATATATATATATATATATATATATATATATATATCTATCTAATATATAAATGCCTAGTGGCGTGTGTGGAAAAAAAAAAACCAAGCTGCAGCGCCACCTGCTGGGCAGAGTTATACACTGACCTATATATTTCTTGAAGGAGAAGTGACAGTTGGGAGTGGTTGGTGGTTGCCGGGGGTGACAGTGGGGAGTTTTTAACACCTTAAGTAGCTTCATGAAGGATGTGGCGATGAAGATGAAGAATGAGGTGAAGGAGAAAAATGATGAGGTGGTGACATGTGGACAAAACCACGTTAAAAAAGGGCGCTTGCGTCGGGAAGTAACGCTCTTCCCCTGAGGAGGCCTGGGCTAGGCCCAAATGCATGACAAGAACCTTTTTAACACCTTAAGCAGCTTGATTTGACTAGAATGCATGAGTATCATGCACGGGTTAACTTGTGTGTGTGTATATATATATATATATATATATATATATATATATATATATATAATTAGTTTGGCTTGTTGTATTTTGCTGATCAACAATTGACCCAGTTAAAATCTTGCAGGAGTAACAGGGCAGTACAGCATTAGAAATCAAAGAGGTCTTCATTTACAGTAGCAAAGTGTACAGATTTTTGGGAAATTTGGGCCCCTTGTCAAGTACCAAAACAAATCATATTTCCAGCCCATTAGATTGATTCACCAATAAACATAAAATACAAATTGGTCTCTATAAAAGGACTGCTAAGCTATTATTAACCTTCCTAGATATAACTAAATATGTAGAAATTCCTATAACAGGACAATGATGAATGAGGAACTTGAGATGATTAACACTACTTATATTTGCAATATGCACACTATTATTTCCTGTTATAAATGTTATATTTAAATGTTGATGATGACACTGATGGTGCTTTCATCTGTCAGTCAATTAAGTGCAGCAGATCTGATAAGAGACCTGCAATTATCAATTGCACAATATTTCTGATGCAATAGTGCTGGTTAGGATATTAACCAGCTATCCCTTTAATTACTGACATGTGTCATGATTACAGGTTCTGTAGCTCTATGGAGGCAGTTTGTATCTTACTGGATTTAGCTTTACTGTGAGTCTTCTCACTTTCGCAATCTGGCTTGACCTTCGCAGTTCAGTTTCCTCTGATTTCTGGCAGTTGAAGTGTGTTTTGTATTCACAACCACAAAGTTAACAGGTTGATCTGTTTCATTGAGTTGTTTTGCTCTACTTCTCATATATATATATATATATATATATATATATATATATATATATATATATATAAATTAGTGTCAGTCACATTGCACAGCACTGTACAGAGAGTATGTAATCATTTACACAAGTCCCCGCTCCACTGGAGCTTCCAATCTAAATTCCCTACACTCAGGTCAACTTTGTTAGAAGCCAGTTAACCTACCAGTATGTTTTTGGTGTGTGGGAGTAAAACCCAGGACCCAACGCTCTGGATGCTAACCTCTGTGTCACCAAGCTACATTTTCTCTCTCTCCCAAGTTGGAGTGTTTCTAATTGGGATGTGCACATAGGTCCTAGAGCCAAATACCCTCAATTTGTAAGTTGGTCTATTAGTAAATCCTTTATCATCATCAGATAATTATTCCACAGCGCTGTACAGAGAACTCACTCACATCAGTCCCTGCCCCATTGGAGCTTACAGTCTAAATTCCTTAACACACACACAGACACAGGCTAGGGTCAATTTTGATAGCAGCCAATTAACCTGCCAGTATGTTTTTTGGAGTGGGGGAGGAAACCGGAGCACCGGGGGGAAACCCACGCAAACACAGGGAGAACATACAAACTGCACACAGATAAGGCGATGGTCAGGAATCAAACTCATGACCCCAGTGCTGTGAGGCAAGAGTGCTAACCACTAGGCCATTGTGCTGTCCAGAATTATTAAGTTTCTCACACATTGGCATACTTCTTCCATCTCCAAGACAATGCTGTTATTTCAATCTATTTTTTCTCTGGAGCTTAAGGTGCAGTTGTTTGGAATAATACTGTATTCCCTAAAATAAGCTTGAGCTTCTCCGCTCATATGCTCTCTTCCATTATCAGTTCACTGTATTAGAGACGTATGCTGGCAGTTGTTAGGCAATGCTACTATATACACCCTGGGCCTGATTTATTAAGGAAAGTAAAGCAAAACCATGTTGCATTGGAGGGGGAGGTGAATTTAAAATGTGGGGACAGATTTATAGTTTGGGTAAAGCATGTCCTAGATTAACTTTAAATTTAAGCGTAAAAATAAATTTATCAAATATTTGTGTGCTACATGAATAAAATGGCCAATATTTAACCTATGTGCAAAATATTAAACTAATTTGCACCCCTTGAATCGTAACATGGTTTGTCCCGGAGAACATTTTTTTGCCTTACTTTCCTTAATGACTCAGGCCCCCTGTGTTTTTCTAGTATCTCATTTTTGAGCTTCAGTAGATATGTCATCTATGAAAGTCACAAAATACCTGTGTCTCATTGGCTTGTACACGTTACTATGGATCATCTAAAGATTGACTTGCTCTTCTTTGACTTGCATCAGTTTGTGGCACCCTTGTAGCTTCTGCTGTAAGCAGATGTATTTCATAAGTTCACTGCACTGTAAAATAGCTAAATCAGAAATTAGTTAGCAGTTTTTCAGAAGTTGATTTATTGCATTTGGATATCTATGGCCCAGGTGTCTATACCATGCGGAAGGCACTTCTGCTTAGGGGACTTCAGCGTTATTGTCTTCGCTAATGAGCTGTTACAGTGATGATCTAATGTTCTCTCTCAGCTAGGATTTGGAACAACTTTGAATTGTGCATACTCCGACTATAAAGTGAACAGAGTCCTGCATTGGTAAGGCATTGCACGGAGTCTGGAACATAAAGTAAATTTTGCTCAAAAATTCTCATTTACTTTATATGCAGATCTTGTGACACAGCTCAGGTAGCCCTAAACACTTCCATGATTTCTCCAGCTTTAAACGCTGTTTCTGTGTTTATTATTATTATTATTAATATTATTATTATTATCGTAGATTTGTGAGGTTTATTTTTGTTTATGTAGGTTGGTGAGTGTGGTGGGCGTAGGAGACAAAACAGTTCATGTGTACAGACTACCGAGGAGGGAAGTAGTGAAGGGGAAATCATATTCGGGGAGGGAGGAATAGGATGATCGGGAAAGAAGAAGAGTTTGGAGAGAAGTATGGTGACAGTAATAGGAGAGACTGTAATTTGAGTAGGTACACGGTGGAGAGATGTGAATGAATGTGTATTAGCTAGGGTAGGTAATGAGAGAGTAAAAAGGAATAATTGATCCAAATTGTGTGGGGCAATGGAAGAGGGCAATGGAAGAGGTCTAGGATACTTTACCACCCCCTGGCTGGGGTAAATGGAGTAGACAGTTTATGCAGCTTTGACACGATGAGGTCCAGGAGGATCCGTACAGTTGGGTGCGGAGCATCCAGCAGCCAAACAGAGATGGTAACAGCAATCACAACTGAGCTCAGCGAGTAGCTGAACAGATGTTAAAACAACAATGACAGATGAGCTCTGTGGCTCCCACAGCTGGACAGAGATGGTAGTTCTGTAGATCCTAAAACAGCCATGTTTTTCGGTATGAAGTCGATCCTCAGCGCTGCTGTGAACTTTCCAACAATATTTAGAAATATCCAAAGCGTTATAATGCTTATTGTTTAATTTCCTTCCTATGGTTGTATTTCTTCACTAACTTCAGTAAGTTATGATTCGGGTCTAGCTTCAATAGCATTAAAGTTCCACATGATTCAGGACTATATGAGTAAAGTTGCTAGATGCCCATCTAAAGTGGCTTCTACAATTCCTCTCAGATGCTTCAAAATTTCTAAAATTGCATTTACATGCTCTTGCGTTTCCTGATACTTTTGGAGTCTTATGCTGCATAATTTTGCATATTATTAGCATTTTTATCTTTCATTTACAAGGCGCCACAAAAGGTCTGCAGCACCGTACATGACATACACTGACAGCAATGATTCACATTACATAATACATGAGGAACAAAATTCAGAGACCTGACATACAGAATAAACTAAAAATACACAGATAACATGGTAATGCAGATCAAATTATTTACAGGACAGTGAGAGAGAGTGATAGAGTGATGATAATTTCCAGTGTGACATAGACCTTAGCTCAAGAAAACAGGTCTAGGGAAGTAGGCCTAGAAGTATAGAGGGTGAAGGAACAGTAGAAGGAGAACACAAGGAAAGAGGGTGCTGCTCGTGTGAGCTAACATCCTAAAGGGAAGGAAAAGACACAAATAGAGTGGTACCAAGTGGGGTGAGTGGAGGTGACAGTTGAGACAAGGGAATTAGGAAGAGAGCTGATAGGCTTGAGTCTTAAGGGCATCACTCCACATCTGTGGAGCAGTCCAGGCAAAGTAATGAGGAGGCGGTACCTGGCAGAATGAAGGGGGCAGCATGGAATGTGGGTTGATATGAGGTTGGATATGTAGGGGTGGAGGATTGATTGAGATCTATGTAGATGAGAGTGAGGATTTTAAATTTAATTACAGGGAGCCAATGTAGTGACTGGCAGACAGGGACGGAAGAGATAGAGCGGCGGGAGAGAAAAATGAGACGGGCAGCAGCAATGAAAATAGACTTGAGAGGGAAAATGTGTGAGACGGGTAGGCCAGAGAGGAGGAGGTTAGAGAAATCAAAGTGAGAGATTACAAGGCGGTGAAAAAGAGTTTTGGTAGCTTCCACAGTGTGAAATGGCAAGATCCTGGATATATTCTGGAAGTGGAAATAACAAAATGTGAGGATTGAAGGAAAAGGAGGAGTCGAGGATGACCCCTAGGCAGCAGACTTAAAGTATAGTAAGGAGGGTAGTGTTGTTAAAAGAAAGAGAGAGTGGGGAGAGCTGGAGGGGAAGAGGGACAATTTATTCAGTCTTGGAAATACTGAATGAAAGAAAACACAGGGACAGCCAAGATGAGATGGCCGAGAGACAGCAGCGGACACGAGACATAAGGGAAGGGGAGAGGTCAGGGGATGAAAGATAGATTTGGGTGTCAGTAGCACACAGGTGGTACTGGGGCCAAAGGAGCAGATTAGTTCATCAAGAAAGGAGGTGTAGAGGGAGAAAAGCAGGGGGCCAAGAGCGGATCCTTGGGGAACTCTGACAGGCAAGGGAAGAGGAGGGGATGTGAACCTAGGTGTAGAGACTCAGAAGGAGCGGTTGGTAAGCAAAGTGGAAAACCAAGAGAGGACAGTGTTACAGAGGCCTATAGATTTGAGAGTTTGCAAAAGGAGAGAATGGTCAATGGTATCATTTAGATTGTACGCTCCTTTGAGCAGGGTATTCTCTCCTCCTGTCTTCACCACTGTTAACTCTGCTCTCCAGCTACTTAGCCCTCCTCCTTGAGGACCCTCTTTCCCGCGTCTTCTCTCGCTCCCTCCTCTCCCCTCTAGGGGTCTCCCTGTCATCCGTGCCTTCCCTCTTGGACTCGTTGGCGGACCTTCCCCTCCCCCCTTCTCCGCCCCTCTAGCGGTGCTTTGAGCTCACTGAGTTACTGTGATTATTGTTTACTGTACTGTGCTGTCTCACCTCATATTGTAATCTCGTTTGTCCCTGTACAGCGCTACGGAGACCTAGTGGCGCCCTATAAATAAAAAGTAATAATAATAATAATAATATCAAGGCAGCAGAGAGGTCAAGAAGGACAACAAGGAAAAGTGTCCCTTAGATTTAGCAAAGCGAATGACGTTAGTGACCTTAGTAAGGGCAGTTTCAGTGGAGTGGAGGGAGCAAAAACCAGATTGAAGTCGGTCAAGGAGGGAGTGAGATGAGAGAATGGAGCTAAGGTGGTTGTAGACAACCCATTCAGAAGTTTGGAGGTAAAAGGATGAAGGGCGATAAGGTGGTAATTAGAGAGAGAAGCAGGGTCAAGAGATGGTTTTTTGAGTATGGGGGAGATGAGAGCATGTTTAAAGGAAGGAGGGAAGGTACCAGAAGAGAGGGAAAGGTTGAGAAGGTGGGCAAGGTGGGAGCAGGCCTCAACAGAGAGGGAGCAGAAGAGGTGAGAGGGGATGGGATTAATTGGGCACTGGAGGGGGGTGAGGAGGATAGGAGGGTGCAGACTTCATCTGTAGATACCAGAGTGAAGGAGGAGAAGGAGGGTGGGCTAGTGAGTGTGGGTGACAGAGGGGAACAGGAGATAGAGGTAGGGTAGGGCAGGAAGGAGGACAATGTGGGTAGGGAGTGTGGGAAAGGGTGGGTTGGGATGGGGTTAGATGTCATGACGTATTGACTCAATTTTGGAGGTGAAGTAGGAAGCAAAGTCGATAGCGGAGAGTAAGGAGGGTAGAGGACAAAGTTGAAGTTAGAAAAAAGGCAATGGGAGTTGGAGGATTAGAAGGAAATGAGAGCCTTGTAGTAGGACTGTTTAGAGAGTGATAGAGCAGAACTGTAAGAAATGAGTATGACCTTATTAGTGAAGGAAGTGAAGGAAGTCTGTATGAGTGTGTGACCCTCCAGAGACACTCCACGCTACGGGAGCATAATTGGAAGATAGACTGCAGAGACAAACAAAGCTTAATAGTGACAGCCAGGGAGACAGAGTCAAGTGAAGATGTAGTTGTGTGGTTATAGAAAGATACAGCCTGATCTGGCAAGAAATTGAGGTGATGGGGGGAAAATGAGAATTCGGTAATATCAATGGTGTCCAGGTTATACCTGGCAAGATAACCTTTAAGGGATGGGGAAGATGGGAGGGGTGGGGAGATGCTTAAAAAGAGAATATGATGGTCAGAGTGAGGGAAAGGTAATTTGCGATCCCTGCATAGGCTGTCAAGTCGCACACTATGCACTGTGACAGTCTATGCAGGGAACGCACAAGCTGCATTCATCTCCATTAGGCAGTAGCTAGATCCGGTCACTGTGACATCAGCAGGTCATGTGACTGCTGAAATCACATGACACAAGGTGCAGGCAGGCTGCTGGATATCTTCATGTTCCTGTGTGCTGTGCAGTGGAGAAAAGGGTAAGAGAAAGTGGTGATGTGATGGGGAGGGGGAGATGTGTGATTAAAGCTGCTGGGCATAGAGGGGGCATGTGTAACTAAAGCTGCTGGGCAGAAGGGGACATGTGTGAGTAAAGCTGCTGGCCATTTCTACAATGACAGTGCTACAGGGCTCCGTCCCTAGACCAAAGACCCTGTAGCGCCAAATGATTGTATCCTCTAATGAGGATATATAAAATTATTCCTTGCCTTGTGCTTTTCACCTCCTAGGCACGTCCCCAATGACATACAGCCACACCTCCAATGGTATGGACACACCCCTTTGGCGGTGCACCACCGCTGCGCGGTGGCACGTGGGTTTTCCCTTCCAGTCGACTATAGGGGAGCCCCATGAAGTTGCTCTACCAGGACCCAAAATGTCTCTTGGCGGCCCTGCATGGGAATAAATAACTCAGCTGTATTCAGTGTACAGAGGATAACAGAACACTACATCTATGTTAAAATACCTCAGTTTATTGTGTAATCAAATACATTTTCAGTAGATTGGCCCACAGTCATCAGGATATAAATATATATATTGGGCCTGATTTATCAAGGCACGAACACTGAGCGCAACCTGCGTTTGGTATTGAACACACGTATTTCAGCTTTGCACCCTCCTGAATTCATCAAGGCACACATCTCAAGATACGTGCGCTGTTTGGGTGTAGGTCTGCTGTGCTCCATAACACAAAACACTGCAAGATATGTCCAATGATTATGTAGAATATAAATTTGCCAAGAAACGCACAGAAAAAAATAATAATAATAATATATATATATATATATATATATATATATAAAATTATTACCACCTATTAATAATGAAGCCTTTAATGATCAAACAGCAAAATAAAATAATTAATTTTTTTACAGTTGCTCCTGATTGCAAACACATGTTATAGCATGCATACGAGACTGTCATCACTACTGATCAGGACTTAGACTAGCCCTGTAGCTGGAGCAAGAGATACGGCAGAAAAACAAGTAACTTTGAGATGTTCAGAGCCGGATTCAGACATGGCCGCGGGCGCTTGAGTTTGGCACCCCCTTACTGTATATTGATTGCGGCAAAACGTCACTTCCCTACCCCATCCACCCCACAAAATCGTAGGCCGATTAAGCGTCCTTTGTGTTTGAAGATGAGCGAACAGGGCTGCGTTCATGGACCCATCTCCCAGTTCTGGGCATGTGCAGAGTTATTTTGTATGCGATACGTTCAAAATTGGTGGATACGTGCATTGGTGAATCAGGCCCTGTGACTCTCAAGACAGTATATAAACTTACTTTCACTTGGGCATCAATATGATTACACCCTGATAATGAATTTGATATGCTGTGGGCATAGCCCTTTCCTTGATATTGACGTTATCTTGGACATCACAATCTGTCCTTTGTAGCTGTTTTATCAAATGTGACCGGGTTTTATAATATTAGCCAATTAAAGGGCTAAAGACTCCATAGCTAAATTCAGTTTACATTTAGTTAATGTTTTATGTTTAACCCACTGAAGTCACCATAGTCCCAACTATTGTGGATATCGTTGCAATGTCATTAAATTGGTATATGATTTAATTGCAGGGCAAAAAGTTATCCTCTCTATCAATGCCGTCTCCTTTTAACACCCGATGGATAATTGAGGGGAAGTTTTTAATGCTACAAACTGGAGTCTGGTTTATCATAATCAGAAAAATGATGATCTATGATGAACAACCTGACAATGCCATTTAAGGGCCTTTCCACTGTTTGAAGAAACTACTTATGACCCCACTGATATACTAAACAATCCCGCCACCCCCCCCTAAAAAAAAAAACAATGTCTACACTATAAGTGGGGTATTAACAGCTTATAGTAGGTGTTTAATGGACAGTGCTTGGCTTTTTATTATCTCCCTATTGCAGGGGAGGACTGGCAAATTTTAGCCCAGGAAGCGATAGGTGGCCCAGTAAACAAGCCCAAGGTAGCCCACTATGGGACCAACCCAGGGGGCAGATGCCCTCCAGCCCAGCCTGCCCCTATTGTATGTTTTGCACTCCAAATTTAATTTTACTGCTAAGGAGATGGGGCACCTGAAGAAATGCAATTATTTTTCTTCTTTAACAAAACACATAAAAACAAGAGACACCATTTATACCCATCATCCCCACCCACATTGGGCGCTAGGAGACTACATTCATCAACCAGTCAGAGCTATCTTAGTAAATTCCATTACTATAAATTGTTAGCTTTTGCTGCCAATCATGTGACCCTATGACATGACATTTTTTTCTTTTAATAACAATTTAAATATCATTAAACCATGCATGTGAAAGGCAGTTTTCTTGGCTGTCCAGCTATAAATCATTATCTCCTTTCCAAAATCTCTCTGGAGGGCACAAAGTGTGGCTGCCAGTCATACACAGGCTCACATCTTTCAGTATATCATGTGAAGGCAGAGAGTCAAAAAGGAAGGGGAAGATTTTACAGGATAGTGCAGCCTGAGCAGAAAGGGGCATTCCAAAGCCTCCCTGTTCACTAGATCATGTGCCATGTGACTGTGGTTGCCATGGTAGTCTATAATACTGCACAGAAATATAAATCATAAAGAGCAGCCTGAAGAAACAAAACCAGGAAATATTGTAAATCCCAAGATTTTTCTCATGGGATATCAGCTTTAAGTACTACACAGCCACTCCAAATTACTTTGTTTTACTTTTAATTGAAGAAAATCATTTTACAGTGCCTATAGTTATATGAGTAATCCCAAACCCCTCTGGGTACATTAATCAGTTATTGTGCCACAAAAGCTCATGTCTAAACATTTCTCTACAAAATAAAACAAATAACTTTGTTTTTTTTAACTATCCAATGTTTCTTTAAAATTGCTCCAAGGACTTGTCTCCCTCCTTATAATGGGTGATCAGACCTTTGGAGTCCAGAGGCAAATATGCTCGGCCAGATGATATAACTATCTTACAAAGTTTATATGTTCACAGAACTGTTGTCTTAGTCTAAAGGTAAATCTACAAACTGTGCAATCAATTATGCAATGTACGATTATGTTGAATATTATTTTCCAGTTATTCAGCCATGAATGTAGCTTATCTACTTAAAACTACGAAATGAGTTTAATAATGTAGGTTTTCCATTTCTGTCATTTATGTTGGTCATTCAAGCGCTAAACCACAAAGCAGATTCAAAGTTATGCAACACTTTATAAACCTTATCCACAGATTCCATTATTCCACTATCTAAAACAGAATTTTTGCATTTAACATTTGTGGCAGTGAAGAATTATTTCCTATTTAAATTTAGGGAGTCCATGGTGCATGAGGAATGCTGGCACCATAAAAAAGACTAAGGGCTAGATTTACTAAGCTGAGGGTTTGGAAAAGTGGAGATGTTGCCTATAGCAACCAATCAGATTCTAGCTTTCATTTATTTAGTGCATTCTACAAAGTGTCAGCTTGAATCTGATTGGTTGCTATAGGCAACATCTCCACTTTTTCCAACCCGCAGTTTAGTAAATATACCCCTAAGTCCAGATTGGACTGTCACATTATTGATGACCAAATTTTTATTTTAGTAACCCTTTACACTCACAGGGGTATAGGGTATATTTACTAAACTGCAGGATTGAAAAAGTGGAGATGTTGCATATAGCAACCAATCAGATTCTAGCTGTCATTTTGTAGAATGTACTAAGTACAATGTACAATGTAGTTTACAAAGCCTTCTACATTGTACATGGGTGCCTACTTACATTTCCAATAAAATAATAAAGAGTGCAGCGCTACAGACCAAGCTGTCTAAAGTGTATCATATCAATTATATAAAAACAACAAAACAAAAATCATGAATGGACTATTAAATAAATTTATTGCATAAAAAGCAAAACCACATATATAAATAGCCTATTGATGCTGTATCAACACTGATTAAGGAAGACAATGAGTATAACTGAGTCACCGTGCACTGTGACTCAAAAAAAGTAATAAAAAATAAAAAATGTATATAGAAAAGTATGTATAAAACGTAGCTCATGAGATTTGGCAGACCACAACGCTACTAGATGGTGTAGTATAAACAGCTGTTCTGGTGTAGCTGAAATTGTGATATGCACAATAAAACGGAATAATCCAGGAGCTGTTCTAATGGCTTCCTCATTGATGCAGTGCCGAAAATCATATAGATTGATGATAAACACTGGAGAAATGACCCACTGCAATAGAGAGTGACGTCTTGATGGCAGTATATAGCTCTATCTGAGCATAGATGTATATAAACAAAGAGCTCCAATAGCTGTCATATTTAGTGTGTCCAAAAATAACACTCCATACCCCCAGTATATAACAATCCAACCGGTGATAAAATAGAGTTATATCTACTCACTGACTCCGTCTGTGTAGTGATGAGCCGCTCCGATCTCACCTCCAAATGGAGCTCCGGCAGAGAGATATCTGTCTGGACCGCAGACAATGTCACTAACGGTGAAGTGCCTACCTAAGCGGGTCCGTGGCTGACACACCACTTCAAGCACACTGATGTCTGTGGAGTCAGAAACTCAGGTGAGTGCGGGTGGTAAACTGTATATCCAGCCTCACGTATTCGTGCTTCTCAGCTGATGCTGTTTGACACCGCACACAATGTATGGCAATTAGGATCCAGCTGTACACCGGGGGTAGGAGGAAGAAAAAAACTCAAAAACTAACACTCTTGCAGTAACCCCGATCAAAATGGGGAATATATCTCCATGTGTAAACATATAAAACCAGCAGAAGAAATCTGCAATTGGCAACGATAATAAGCAAAAATAGGACAATAAAAAGAGAACATCTAAAACATAAGCTCAGTACTTCTAACGCGTTTCATTACAGCATGTAACTTCCTCAGAGGGAATATCCAGCTACTTACATTTCCCCCTTAACAACAACGATAATACCGTCGCCATGGTGAATGACATCATCAAGGGGAGCTGGCTTCTTACTTGATCGTGATTGGGTGAAGTCGCATGCAAGAGGAGTCGTCAGCGCTGATAGTCGGGAAGGAGCCGTTCGGAGTCCTCATGTCGGGGTAAGTCTTGTCGGGGTAGTCAGCATCTACCACCGGAATGAATACTCATGTTTTCTGTTGTATTTCTCTATAAATGTACAATGTGTGTTAACACCTTGAAATATCTGATGTCCTGAAAAAAGCCCATAAGAAAATATTTAGCATTTTGGGATAAATAGTAAAATAAATAGGATTTCTAAAACTCTTTATCCAACCCTGTTTAATCCAATAGTGACGCTATTTTACGATATTACAACCTGTACAATTGTTATAATGCAGAGAATAAGACAGAAGATGAGCAGCCGACTTCAGCATCACGTGACTTCCCCTGTACAACACAGTTGGTCCCACAGCGTACCAGAAGAGGGCAGGATGGGGGGGGTTCAGTACATGTGGTATTTAATGGCCTATTTGGATCTGAGCGCATGTTGGTGAATTTTGCGGTGGGATTCTGAGGACACGGGGGGGCTATTTTGGAACAAGTGGGAGGTCTGAGTTTCAAGTGGTTGTTTCTGGTGTTTTCTTTTCGTTCATGAAATTATGGTTAATACACGGACCATTTGAAGGTTGGAGGGCCACACTGGTAGCCATCGAAGTGTAGATTCTGCTTCTTCCAGAAGCAGAGTCTACAAGTCTATGGGACACACATTTGCTCTTGTTATTTTCTTTGAAAGCCAAGGTGGTGTTAAAGAAAGGTTGAGTCTCGTGTCTTCTAAAATAGAAAAATGGCCACTTGGAGGAATAGGAATGGTAGATATAGCTGACAAATCTTGGGCCAGATAGCTGCCCCTCCAACCCAATTGACAACCTCCTTTATCTAGAAATGGGCATACCATAAGCTCCCTCCAAGCTAAGCAAATCTAAAAATGATAGTGTTAAAAACTGAACATTAGGAGAAACAAATCCACTGTGCAGGGTTGCACTGAACAGCAATTTCTCAATGCATCCCTGCAGGATGAAGTTATCTTTTAGATGAAACTACATTTTTATCTCTTGCTTCCAGATGGTATAGCTTAGAAAGATCATGGGTCAATTGGTCAGTGTTGTATTACCTCTCCACATGTTCAACAAGATGATTAGTGACTAAGTGATAGTTCAGACCTACGTGACTTTCAGTCTTTTTGCACTTTAAGCTGCCCTTTGTACATTGGCCCCTTTCCATTTATACATGAACAAACACCTATGTTTTCAATCAGTTTACAGGTCTCTCTATGACTTGTTCAACTAATGCAATAGAGGTACATAGCACAATAAAGAAATAGGATGTGTGCAAAAAATGGTAATTTGAACAAGCCTTAAGGCATGTATGTATAAGTGTAAATATAGATGACACATCACATACATTTACTACCTAGTTAAATGTAAACACAGACACTAGCAGCTACAGGAACTCACAGCCTTGAAAAACATAAAAAGTCATGCCTCACGAACGGGTAATTGGTACTTATTTTACTAAGACAGACACACATATTTTTACTCAACCATCATTAATGAACCACAACAATGCATTGCTTAAGAAACAAAAAATGAAATTCACGAGTCATCTGATGACTGATACATTCTGCGATGCCACTAGCATTAGCTTGCAATAATTATCTCTCACCATAAAATGGCAATTAGTGATGTCATTGCCCATGAATGTTTTATGGTGGATAGTTATACAAACCAGTGCAACGAGCGTAGGCATTGGTCCACCAAGGAGTGGAAAACAGTCGCGTGACTCATCAAGAGGAAGAAGGTGGTGCATGACCTCTATTACCTAATGTAACAATATCGAATATGAAGTTGGTCATGAAGGAAATGCCATTACATTTGATGGTGGATGCAATACTTAAGGCTTTATAGGTCATGGAATGTCACTGTTCCTGACATTCCATCCGGTAGTTTAGAAAGATCTTTGCTCTGTAGATTGACACATTTTTGTAAGTACCATTTATACTTCATCGGTTTTTGTTCTGGGCCACTCCTGTTTGGGCATTTCATTGTCTGTGACCAACCCTGCTACTGGAAGCCCTGTCCTTAGCATTAGTTGTGAGGTTCCTATTTGTCTCTGTATTTAATAGATCCCAGTACACTGTGCTGTAGTGCACTGTATCAACCAGATTTTCTCTTCCTTCAGTGTTTCTGACACATGCTTTATGTTGTTATTTCTCAGTTGCTTACAGTTCAAAGGGCTTGTTTAGTTTGACTGACTACAGTCCTTGGTGGTATTCTATCAAAAGGAAATTTGTTGCTCATCTGCCTGGAGTATTGTTGCTTTTTTCTTTCTTTACCTAATCATGTATCAGTCTCAGTCATGGTCCCTAATATGGAAGAAAGCTCACAAGTCCCATAAAAGATTGGGCTTTTTTCTTTGTAGTAGAACCTTGTCTCAATATCATTCTGTGGTACCTTCTTCTCTGAACACACCCACATCATCCCAAAAAAAGTTCTCTCAGGGGATAGGCTTTGACTTTGTCCATCCTTGGCTCTGCATGTGGTCAATCCAAAAAGAGAACTTCCGAGAGACTTTCTTTGAATCCAATGGTCATCAGGACATCCACGTATCAGAGAAATGTAAATCCCAGTTCCTTCAGGCATCAGTTTTAAGTCTTTACCAACTAAACCATGACACAGCATGGGATTGTGGATATACTCATGTGACAAAACCTGAACTGTGTACTGTCTGCAAAAAAAATAATGGTTTTGACACATTGGTGCTACAGAACTGCTGAAGGCAGCAGTGGAAAAATCTATTACTGCATAGCCTCAATGATGGTCACTATGTCAGCAAATAGGGAAGGTGTCACCTTGTTTAGGTCTCTGAAGTCCACTCTCAGTGTCCAGCTTTTGTAGGCCATACAGAGCATTAAACAGATTTACATAGGTCTGACACACTATACCCACAGTAATTCCTTAATGGCATCCTCAAACTATGTCCCCCAGGCAACCTGTATTGTTTGGAATTCCTTGATGTAAGTGGTAGTATGTGCAGTAGGTTCCACTTAGTTTGTCTTCTCACTAAGGATTATCAGATCACTACAGTTCTGACTTCAAATGAGAATATACCAGTTACCTCTGTATCAGGGTTCACGAAGGCTAAAACTCTGAGTGTGTGTTCCATTACCTCAATTGATTGTCAGTGGGACATCTTGGCATTCCCTGTTACTTCTCTCACACTCACAGGACCCCAACCTTTCCTTGTGCAGGCCTTGGTGCTTTCCCTTGTCCTCAGTTAGTGGTGCACTAGGTCATTTATTTTATTATTGTGGGCAGCACGGTGGCTTAGTGGTTAGCACTTCTGCCTCACAACACTGGGGTCATGAGTTTGATTCCCGACCATGGCCTTATCTGTGTGGAGTTTGTATGTTCTCCCCGTGTTTGCGTAGGTTTCCTCCAGGGGCTCTGGTTTCCTCCATCAATCCAAAAAAATACTGGTAGGTTAATTGGCTGCTCTCAAATTGATCCTAGTCTGTGTTTGTGTTAAGGAATTTAGACTGTCAGCTCTATTGGGGCAGGGACTGATGTGAGTGTGTTCTCTGTACAGCGCTGCGGAATTAGTGGCGCTAAATGATGATTATTAATATCTACTATTTCAAAATCACCGTAGTATATTGTTTATCACACTATTTTGAGCAGGTAATTTGTTTTCGGCTTCACTTCTCCATGGCAGACATTAGTTACCTAATAGCCTTAGATAGAGACAGGAATACATCCCCATATAGTATAGAGGGCAGCTCCTCCTCTACCCCGTATGTATTTTTCCTATCTCTAGCTGAGATAGAGAGGATAGATAGTAGGTTATATTCTATGTGTAGGGGCGCAACACCGATGGTGTAAGGCGAGGATGAGGACTGGCTACCCAGGGACCACAAGTCGATTCCTTTGGTAGCAAGTTCAGAGCAAATGAATGGAATTTTTAATTCAAATTTAAAAATGGCACACACCAAAGTAGGTGCTTTTGCATCCAAAGTTAAAGGAAGCTAACACGGAGGACCAAGTTGAAGGGACCTCGAAACCGATAGCATCAGTTGGCCCTGTTCCCTAGATAGCACCACTAGCCACTGCCGTGGGAAATGGAGCAAATCTATGAACATCAATAGTGGTTTATGCTTCTAGTCCAGATGTGTGGTCATGACTGTACTAAGTGGAAACAAAAATATAAAGGTGAGTTTTTGCCATCTCCGAGACTTCTAGAAAGTGTCCGTACTCCTCATCCCTTTTCCACGGATTCACATTCTAGCAGAAACTGTGGCTTGAACCCTGTTAACTTCTTCCCCACTATACACAACAATAAACTATACATTGACTAAGGCTGATAGGTTTGTTTTCTATGGTGAAGGGCTCTGTGAGCTCTTCTGTGGTCTAGGATGTAGTTACTTAGCCCTTATCGCCTCAGATGATAAGTTAAATGGCCAGCAACGGGACAATCTGTTTTTGGCACCCAAAATGGAAGTGGTAAAAGATGTCTCCCCAGCACAAGGGGGTGGGAAGTGATACAGTGCTGGCAGCGGTCACTAACATGAGACCCTACATTTATACTGAGCAGAACTGGTGACCAGAAAAATGAATTTGTGTGGCCATATCCCTTTAAGACGTTTTGGATATCAGCTCCACATCAAGTTGTCTGTTCCAACTTTGCAAAGGGGTATCCATCTATACTACTAGGAAAGCTCAATATTCCTTGTAGTTTAGATTAGACCTAATGACACAAGGCTTCATCTTCATCATCCTCATCATCATCAACATTTATTTATATAGCGCCAGCAAATTCCGTAGCACTTTGCAATTGGGAACAAACATTAATAAGACAATACTGGGTAATACATACAGACAGAGAGGTAAAAGAGCCCTGCTCGCAAGCTTACAATCTATAGGATAATAGGAGTTTGAAACACAAGGGCACGTGCTACATCATATTGCACAATGGACCAGCTAGAATGCAAAGGTAAAAGTATTGAGTGGGCTGTGTGTGTGGCAATGCTGGTCAGAGGGTTGTTGTCTTGTGTTAGCTGTCTAGAGAGTGGTAATAGTATAACCTAGGGAGATTAAGATGGTGGTTGAGGAATATCATAAGCTTGTCTGAAGGGGTTTCAGAGACCGCTTGAAGGTTTGAAGACTAGAGGAAAGTCTTACTGTGCGAGGGAGCGAGTTCCACAAAGTGGGTGCAGCCCGGAAAAAGTCCTGTAACCGAGAATGGGAGGATGTGATGAGAGTGGAAGAGAGACGAAGGCATCACTATTTTCACCAGACCTGATAATTAGATCCTACCTAAATTCCAAATCTAATCTCCAAGTCAATAAATGCACTCCTTTCCGATTATGCTCAGACCTTGTCACTTACAGAATCGTGGAAGCAGACTATCAAAAACTTTGTGTCACTATTTCATGTCAGACTCTATCCAGAATTGTCCTATCAATTAACTCCGCAGATCATCTTTCTAAGGGTGCAGGTGTTGGATATCTTAAGAGGAGCATGTTGGACCATTGACCTTAATCAGGCATTATTAAGACTTTGTGCTCTTTTATTATTCCGGACATCCAGAACAAGTTCCCAGAAAAAAACCAAATGGTATGGGAAAACTAATATAGGACCTATTATGCATGTTACTTATTTGGAGGTGACTGCTCTCTTGAGACACTGTAGATCAATAATTGAAATGCACCTTTAAGCTCCAGAGAGTCAAAGCTGCAGCTCCAGGAAATTCTCCCGACGACGATGTTAACTGGAATTGCAGTTTGAATACACAATGTTCTCCTCAATAACGCCAAAAGAATTACTTTATAGACAGCAGCATCTGCAGTCTGACAGCAGTGAGCACACGTTTGCCCTGTTGCTTAAACCTCCCAATGTTAAAAAACCGGCTCTGTATTTCAAAGGATTGAATGCCTAAAATCTCTTGGGAAAAGTGATTAAGATCAGAGAATGCTTATGCAAGGTGAGTAGATTGCATTTTTGAGCAATTTGAGAGAATTACACCGCACAACTATTTTAAAAAAAAAATCTTGTTTACACAGCTCATTGAAAACCGTTAAAAAAGGAAACTATTACGGTGATGAGATTAATCTCTTAACATAGCAAAATTTAAAACCACCAGTGGAGCCTAACCCTTCACTAGTAGTTGCCTAGATTACGGTGATGTCTGAGAGACCTTCTGGAGTCTTGAGAGAGCAAGCAATGTTCCTGCAAGGGCTCTGACCGGTCTGTAAGGTTGGCTGATACTTGATGATGCGTCATCAAACCTCACTAACCCCAGTGAACACAGGTTCACTATATGCATTGCACTACACTACATACTCGGGCAGCACGGTGGCTAAGTGGTTAGCACTTCTGCCTTACAGTAGTGGGTTCATGAGTTCAATTCTCAACCATGGCCTTATCTGTGAGGAGTTTGTATGTACTCCCGTGTTTGCGTGGGTTGCCTCTGGGTGCTCCGGTTTCCTCCCACACTCCAAAAACCTACTGGTAAGTTAATTGGCTGCTAACAAATTGACCCTAGTCTGTGTGTGTGTAAGTTAAGGAATTTAGACTTTAAGCTGCAATGGGGCAGGGAGTGATGTGAACGAGTTCTCTGTACAGCACTGCGGAATTAGTGGCGCTATATAAATAAATGGTGATGATAATAAATGTGGGACATCATGCTAACCTCTTCTTTACATACCCCACCTCATCTCCCAGAAAGGGCGCATAAGTTAAGAAATTAAAAATCAGCATTGATATTCTTCTAAAACAAAAACAGTTTCTAGCCATTACAAATAAAAAAAGTTCCATAACCTCCTATTCTTTATAATATCTTGCCTGAAACCTTCCCATGTAAACATAACAAGCATGGCACATGCCTGCCAACATTCCCAATTTTGGGACATATTAGTCCATAGCCTGTCCACAAACACTTAAACAGGATCACATATACCTGACCAGTAAGTTTCCAATGTTTGTATTTTAAATCAGCTGAACATGAAACATCATCTTCATCTTTTATTTATATAGCGCCAGCATATTCCATAGTGCTTTACTATTGGGAAGAAACACAGTAATAAAACAATACCCTGCTTACAACATATAGGACATTGGGAGTTTGACACATAAGGTTAAGGGCTACATATTGCATATTGGTCCAGCAATAGTGCAAAGGTATAAAGTGAATTGTAAATAACGATACATAAAAATAACAGACACCCTTATAAATAAGTTGTATTATTGTATATTTTAGATTAATCTCATTAGGTGAACTTCCACTCTCATCACATCCTCCCATTCTCGGTTACAAGACTTTTTCAGGCTGCACCAACTTTGTGGAATTCCCTCCCTCGCACAGTAAGACTTTCCTCTAGTCTTCAAACCTTCAAGCATTCTCTGAAAACCCACCTCTTCAGACAAGCTTATAATATTCCTCAACCATCTTAATCCCCTATTACCACCCTCTACACAGCTAACACATGACAACAACCCTCTGACCAACATTGCCACACACACAGCCCACTCAATACTTTTACCTTTGCATTCTAGCTGGTCCATTGTGCAATATGATGTAGCACATATCCTTGTGTTTCTAACTCCCATTGTCCTATAGATTGTAAGCTTGCGAGCAGGGTTCTCTTACCTCTCTGTCTGTATGTAGTACCCAGCATTGTCTTATTAATGTTTGTTCCCAATTGTAAAGCGCTACAGAATTTGCTGGCGCTATATAAATAAATGTTGATGATGATGATTGATACAATGTAAACATATTATTGTTTATTTCCACAAAAGAGATCAAATACATGCCAATGAAAGACTGGAGGAGGCCAATACCAAAAGACCTCCATATAAGCAACTGGCTGAGACCTAATAAGGTAAAAAGAAGGGAGTGATTTGTAGCGAGTGATATGATTGGGCATTAAGTAAGCTCATCAAAGAGGTGTGCTCAGATAAAGTATTTAAAGCCCAGAAATTGGAAACATACGGCTTGAACTGAAAAAAGCTAAAAACTTTAGCGATATTCGCATTGACATATGCCGAAGATGTCCCCCCCTTTAACAAATTTACGGTTTAATGCAATCCACTCGCACCATCTATTATTATTACCATTTATTTATATAGCACCACTAATTCCACAGCGCTGTACAGAGAACTCACTCACATCAGTCCCTGCCCCATTAGGGCTTACAGTCTAAATTCCCTAACACACATACACACACACACACAGACTAGGGTCAATTTTTTAGCAGCCAATTAACGTACCAGTATGTTTTTGGAGTGTGGGAGGAAACCGGAGCACCCAGAGGAAACCCACGCAAACACGGGGAGAACATACAAACGCCATACAGATAAGGACATGGTCGGGAATTGAACTCATGACCCCAGTGCTGTAAGGCAGAAGTGCTAACCACTAAGCCACCGGGCTGCCCTATGATGGTTTATAGAACCTTTCCTAGTGTGCAGGAGGGATAGACCAGTTCAATAGTGTATGCGTGTAATTGAGTGGGTGACACCCAAAAATAAAATAAATGTCTGAAACCCACACACCAACCTATTAATTTGTAAGACTTGTAAATGGCTCTGACACATAAGGAGACAATTAATATGATGTAAAGCCTCAATGTAAAAGGTCATAAAGGTATAACCATACAGACACTGGACAGCGTCATGGATCATCATCAATGGAAATGATAATATTATTGTACTCAAATATAAAGAGCAATAATTGTGAATAAGATACATTATATAGTAAATGTATATAATAATAAAATAAAGAAACACAGCATAGCAGTGTAGCTGCATATTGTAATTCACAGATAACACAATTTCACATCCTTGTATTTTTGCACATATTTTGTTTTCAATATTTTCGCTGGTGGTAATGGATAGGGATCCAGATACATAGTGGGTCATTTTGATGAGATAATTACTAAATAATTGAAATTTTAATGATTTGTTTTTCATTTTTACTATCCTAGGAGCATCCCATTGACATTACACTCTTTGTTTGTTTCTATTTCAATTTAATGTTAATGTTAAAAAGTGTAAGGTTTGCGCCCTCCCGTTCATATTTATAGAAAAATAACTCAAAAAACAGTTTTAAGATCAAAGTATAATTGGTACAATATATATGAAAAGTATTATGCTACCTAGTGCGGTTGGTATAGCTTCCCTTTTGATTATGACAGGTAACAAATAAAATAAAAAAATAAGTGCTTAGTGGTCTATATATGACTCACAGCAATGTTGGTCAGGGAGACAGAGGGTTGGACTGTGTAGAGGGTGGTAATAGGGTACCCTGGGGAGATTAAGAGGGTGGTTGAGGAATAATATAAGCTTGCCTGAAGTGGTGGGTTTGCAAAGGCCGCTTGAAGGTTTGAAGACTAGAGGAAAGTCTAACTGTGCCAGGGAGGGAATTCCATAGATTGCATGCAGCTCTGATAAAGTCCTGGAGCCGGGAATGTGAGGATGTAATGAGAGTGGATGAGAGCTGCAGATCTTGTACAGAACATGTGTTGAGTTGTGAGATATTTTGAGACAAGATAGAAGATGGATGTTGGCTCAGTTTTGTTAATGGCCTTGAATGTTAGTAGAAATGTTTTATATTGGATTCAAAAATAATCAGGCAACCAATTTAGAGACTGACAGAGCAGATCTGCAGTGGAAGAACAAATTGCAAGGAAAACCAATCTAGCTGCTGCGTGCAAAATAGATTGTAGGTGTGAAAGGCTGAGTCAGTGAAGACCAGTAAAGATAGTATTGCAAAAATCAATCCAGGAGATGACTGCATGAATTAAAGTTTTTTGCATTGACATATGTGCATGTTCTGGAAATGTTTTATTAGATGTATACAAACAGGATTTAGAGACAGATTGGATGTGGGTAAAAAAAATAGTTCTTACTCAAGGAGTACACTGAGGCAGTGAACTTGTGTGGTAGGATTCAGCATTATGTTACCAACAGAAATAGAGATGTCAGCGAGGTAACTTCTCGTGGCTGGTGGGAATATTATTATCTCTGTTATTGAAAGATTGGAGTTTGAGTTGGCGAGAGGACATCCAAGGTGAAATGTCAGAAAGACAGTTCGTAACGTGGGCCAAGACAGATGGTTAGAGATCCAGAGAGGATAGATAAATTTGGATATTATCTGCATAGAGTTGATACTGAAATTCAGCTGGAACTTATTAGTTTTCCACAAGAAGTATGACAAGACCAGGCCTTAGTTTGAGAATATAGGGCCAACCTGGTCTGTCAATCAGTGAACCTATTAACGGTTATTAAATGCCGCCCGGTGGTCAGATCCAGTATTGTTGTGGTGTCTTACTGTACCGTTCTCCAGCGCTTCAGCTCAGAACTGGAAAAAAATAAAAACCCCAGTGTACTAATCTACTGTTTGGAGAAGTCTGTCCAGAAGTGGTCTTCATGGAAGAATTGTGGCCAAAAAGCCAACCTTTCGACGTGAGAACAAGGTCAATCGACAACTATGCACGAAACCACAGGAACTGGGGTGCAGAAAAAGGGCAGCAGGTGCTCTGGCTAGATGAGTAAAAATGTGAAATATTTGGCTGTAACAGAAGGCAGTTTGTTTGCCGAAGGACTGGACAGCAGTACAGCAGAACAAGGACCCCAAACACACAGCCAATGTCATTAAGAACTATCTTCATTATAAAGAAGAACAAGGTGTCCTGGAAGTGATGATATGGCCCCCACAGAGCTCTGATCTCAACATCATTGAGTCTGTCTAGGATTACATAGAGACAGAAGGATTTGAGCAAGCCTACAACCACAGAACATCTGTGGTTAGTTCTCCAAGATGTTTGGAACAACCTCCGTGCAGAGTACCTTCAAAAATTGTGTGCAAGTGTACCTAGAAGAATTGGTGCAACGAGGAGTCGCGTTTTGACACAATGTCATTTTCCTCAGTCAGCAATACATTGGGTTGTCACATTACTTCATTTGTGTCATGAAAAGACGTTTTGTTTTATTTTGCATGTCAGGGTAGTTTCTTCGTTATTGGCATGTCATTGTAGTCGCTGTCAGGGTAGCGAGTATCATTAAACTGACTACCACTGGAATGGAAGGCTTAGAGTACCCCATTTTCTTAAAGAGATTACCAAGCCACATCTCACCCAGTGTCCTCCTTCATTTGCCTCACGGCATCAGGGTCTGGCTTGACATTGAAGCTGCTCTTTCCAACACTTATTCTCCTGTCTCACTCCTGTGGCTAAAACCTCACCACAGCCCCCCTAGCACTCTCGCTTACAAGCTGGTGGAATAATTCTTCCTCCTCCTCTCCCGGCACTCACCTGACTCAATTCCCTTTCTGGATACAACCAGACATTAGATTTCTTAAGAACATAACCCCCTTTCAACTTTTCCCCTCATTTGTGGACCTACAATCAATACTGCATCTTCTCGTCCTGTCGCTCCCCCCCCCCCCTCCAATATGACAGACATCCACCAGATATCCCCTCTTGTCCCTCTTCCTCTAGAGGTCTTATCTCCACTTTCTATCGCCTTATTTTGCAACATAAACGTCTCCCCAAAGAGCCACATGAACTCAAATGGGAGGACAACATGGGAGAAAAGCTCACTCGAGGACTGGCCTAAAAATTACACCATTACTCAACTTTCTCTTCCTGCCTCTCTGTTCCATACCTTACTACCTCGTTCCTTGCCCTATGTCCCTAAACACATTCAAAAACTTATCACACACACACACACTCAGTGCGGTGACAGCTTGCACTATTTGGAAAGGCCCAGAACCTCCTCCTTCCATTATCAACTGCATCTGGCAGGTCTACCAAATGGAATACATTAAAAGCATTTTGCATCACACTCCTGTCCCCTTCACTTGGGGTCTGAAACCCCTGGACCGAATAACACGCTTCTTCCCCCCCCCCCCCCCCCTCTTGGCTCATATAACTCACTTATATCAATATACTATAGTGAACAGTGACTCCCATCTCTTCCCTCTATTTCTCTTTCTCCAATTGCAGTACTGATCATGCAGAACTTCATTTGAATCTCTTGATGCCTCACATGTGTATATTTTCTGTCTCTTGCTCCTCCAAGTGATACCTTTTTCATACATAGTGGTAGGTTACTTGGCTGAAATCAAATTGACCCATGTGTGAATTTACTGTAAGCTCCAGTGTGGCAGAGACTAATAGGCGTTCTCTGTACAGCGTTGCAGAATTAGTGGCGCTATATAAATAGCTGATGATGATGTATGCCTGGCTCAATTGTTCATTTTATAACTTGTATTGCTGTATTTGCATTTGTAAAACTCAATAAAAATGTTATTTGAAATACAGCCTTATGGTCATACTAAAACTGAATGGCAGTGTCATGAACCAGGGTTTCTAAACCCCAGTCCTCACGGCCCCTAACAGTGCATGTTTTCCATATCTCCTTGCTGGAGCACAGGTGTATTCTTCATTACTGACTGACAGATAACAGATCCACAGTGGTATCAATTACTTCACTAGTTACCTGAAGCATCTACACTGTTAGGTGGCCATGAGTACTGCGTTTGGAAAGCCCTGCCAAAGACAACATCCAGCTAGACTGTCAACAGTCATCCTCTCTTTGAGCCACGCTTTCAGAAGAAAAAAATAAAGTAGCTGTATTTTTTATTAACATTAGGGAAGAAATCGGCAGCTTTTAAACAGTACAAGATGGGTTTGTGGGTCATTGCTCCTTACAAAGTTCTGCTTTAACTTATTCATATTCTAGAATGTATTTTGGCACACTGTTTTCTGCTAATTAAACTGTGCTTTACAAGATGAAACTGTCTGGTCTAAAACTTTTAAAAGCCAAAAATGGCCACTCCACTATTCTATAACACCAAGTGGAAAATCATGGCAGAACAGTTGGGCGAACCAATGTTTTTCCACGTACTGTAGCACTTACGTATCCTATATAAGCAATGTGAGCCAATACGAGTCACAACGTGGCTACAAACTATCCACACAGATAAGACAGCTGGCAGATTACTTGACTTCAGTCAGCCGCCACAACACAAAGTAGAATGTACTGCGGACAAAAAATAAAATAAAAACCAAGACGTTTTAACATATATAATTTTTAATTCTTTTTGTTCATTTTCTTTTCATGTGCTTAACCCCTTGAGGTGCGCCAAGAGCGTGTAAATGGATTTCACACCTGTGTTGCACCTGGAGGACAGGAACTTGCAGCTGTATCTGCTGTAACAAATACAATATATATTTATATTTCTCTGGAAAAAAAATAAAAACGAAAGAAACAAAAAACCCATGCATATTGCACATTTCGACACTATGTATATAAAATACGTTTCCTTATATACAGATACATGTCATTTAGTTAATGGTTTTTTTTTTTTTGCCATTTACCATATTTTTTTGTTTTTCTTTAGTCATTGAAGTGGCATGGCACAGTTTAAGAACACAAGTTACATAAAAGCAACAGTGACCCACCCAAGCGTGGGTCAGACCTTGGCATAGAGTTGGCAGTAATACTAGGTACTAAAGTGGGTGGAGCGCAGCGATAGATGGCACATGCAGCTACAGATTCCAGGTAACGACCAAATAACCTGAGCATCATAATCCCCATATCCAGTAGCGGAAAGTCTAGTTTATTTAGCATGCAGTATCGCCAGATACTAACATTATATACCACCATGCTTTTATGGGAACAAATACATTTTACCTAATGTAGTATTTTGTCTAAATGGATTGATGTATTTTGCCCTCCTAGAATACATCACAAGTACAATTTAAGTGAGTAGCTTTGTATCTATTAAACTTATTTAGCTTCTCTGTAATTAAGCTAGATACAGTGGGTGTTTTATCCTTTCCTTAATGCAGAAATACAAGTTACTGACTTCAAGCTCTCCTAACTTTTCTCATGCTAGCTCAAGGCTCTAAGGTTCTACTGCTCACAATTAGCACAGTAGGCTGGTAAACAAACGAGGATGGCTTACTGCAAGCTGGGTTGGTTGGATGCGACCATCCATTGATACCACTAAGTGACCGGCTCCTGAACATTTGTTAGATCGGTACTAGCTATGTAGTTACAGAATGCAGCATAGTAGCAGGGATATGAGGCGGGAGAGGTAGCAGGGGACACAGTGCTCAACCTTCACGCAGTCTGGCTCAATTCTAGAAAAACACTAAAGAACTCACTAAAAAACAAAAACAAAAAAGCAAAACAAAAACCACAACAGGATTGGCTTGGCTGGCATTTTCCCCAACCAGAAAAATATATATACATATATAAAATTGCACAGTTTTCAGTATTTGATCTATACAGATACTGTGCTTGCCAGGAGATGTCGGTGTGTCACACTGAGTGTTACAACATTGTACACGCCACATACGCTCTCGTGTTGTGGGCATTTGTTGGTCTGAGCTAGAAAAGACGCAAGCCCCGGGCGAAGTTTTATTAATATTTACCAGGGATGTCCCAAACCATGTGCTGTCTGTGCGATATTATAGCTCTCCTACACTATATCCTGTGGTGCTATACAATGTACTAACCTTCGCCACCATATGCTGCTTTTTAAAATCATACTGGAGTCGATTAATTCCAAATTCTACGCTGTAGTCTAGAGCGTTGTGTTGAGGGCCGTAAGCAAACGTCACCACCGTATAACTGAACTGCTGGGAGAGGCTATTAACCAACACAATTATAATAATTGCTTTATTTAGCAATAAAAGCCCTGCTACAAACATCTATAATACGATCACAAATCGTGACACTTTCCCTTTCACAAGATTGGCAGGGTACAGTTGGATGCATAGTGAGTAAACCAGACACAATTTCGGACCCCAAGTCATGCTATAAAGGTGATGTTAGAACCTACTGCAGTTGATGCTGTATCTCCTAAATATATCTGACAAGATCTGCTCAACAGATCTAGACAGACAGAAAATATTAAAAAGTAAATACTGCAAATTATTTTTTTCACCACACCCTCTACCTCTATCACACAGACTTCAATGCAAGATAATACTGAACATACTAAATTAAATCTACTTCGGCCATGTTATATGGAAATATTCTTATTCTCTTTGAGCTAAAACCATCACAGTTCGTTTTTAAAAAAAATATATATATGACTGTAATAGAACTGTATGGATGTCTTTACATGGGAAAAATAGACAACATTCAAATTCCAGAAGGCCATACAAATTTGAAAGTGAACAGGAATAAAAAAAACAACCAAAAAAAAAAAAAAAGGAACACTAAACTCTTTAACGTGTACCGTTTGCTTCTACTACACACAATAGAGGCATTTTGTGGGCTGAACCAATATTCATCCAGTGACAAAATGCACCATCCTTCAATGGTGTCATTTGTTCCTACTGAACGGATTGGCGGCATTATCACCAATATTGGCTTAGCACAGGGCTAGATTATACTTAGCCATGTAGCACACAAAATAGTTGCCTGTACCGCAAGTAGGCAATGGGTACACTAAGTAAAAGCATTGCTTTTTTTATTATTTTATTTCACACCTGCTCTTTCACATTATCGAGCAACAATAATGCTACGACAAACTTACAGATGCATTCCTACATTCTATTTGGGGGCTGTTACATTTAAACATACAAACGGGATAGCACTAAAGCCGCTTTCTGGTGGTGGTGGTGGTGGTGGTGTCACAGTGGTTCGCACAGGCAATAAAAACAACCCAAAACAAAATAAGTCTGAACAAACGAATGACACCTCTGGAAACGGTAAACTCTGACTTGGGCTGGAGACGAGATATCAGCATCTTTGCAACAATGTGGTGCCGGTAAAGTGAAGAGTCTCCCTTCGACTTTTCAGTACAAAACTTGGCAGAAGTCAACATTGAATTATTTGGACAACGCAGCATAAAGGCATTAACAGTGTACTGATTAACAAGCTGGAAAACTGCATAAAGCTTGAAGTGCATACAACTACATTCAAAGATACATTGACGATGTGTTACACACACACACATAAGTGTTAACGGTTGGGGATTTCTTACCTAAAACTTGCAATTAATGTTCTACAGGATCACCTAGTGCATGCCTGCAGACATACGGTAATTGAGTGTGCGTAAGATAAGAGTAGGTAATACATGTATATATATATTCATGGTGAGGACTTGCTGTCTGAAGATGGTCCTCTGTTATTGCTTGATGGGTGTATCAGTGGTTTTCTGTAGAAAATAAGAAGTCTGTTGGAGTGGCTATAGAGGGGTTTATCACAGTTAAAGTAAGAAGCGAAGAAGTCCAATGGTTCTCATAACCAAAAGATAATTTGTTTAACTTATGGGTTCAGAAATGGAGCAATTGGTTTAGTTATACGAAAGGGTGGCAACTTGTCCTTGAACACCATCTTTAATTGATGACATTGCCATCGCCTGGGGGCATATGGATATACAGATATATTTATAGATATACATTAAAAAAAGTGAATAAAACTATTTTATAAACTAGGATGTCAGATTTTCTGGCTGTACAAGGATTGGGTCGCTGGCTCTGAGAGTCTGGCTCCAGTGTGTGCAGCAAAATGTCAAACAAAGACGTCACTTCTGTTCCCAATGCAAGTTCCTTTGCAGCAGCTGCCAAATCCAGCAGGACCGCATATTTGGCAAAGCAGGACCTGTACGCCTGTTTGTGGCCAGGCAGGTCGAGATTTCCGTGGCAAGATCTGCAGTGTCTGAATGATATAATACTCCGCCGTCACTGCTGTTTCACTTGGACAGTTTACTGATGACTCGTATCAAGGCTGCATTTTCATCCTTCAGTCTTTGATTGTCTGCCTTCAAATCAGAGAGGACCTAAAATAAATGGTTATAAAGTTAGGAGGAGAATCATAATCATCATTTATTAATATAGTGCCAACATATTCTGTAGCGCTTATTACAAGAATTTAAAAAAACAAAACAAAAAAAACAAAACCCAACAAAACAAAAAAAACAAAACCAAAAACACACTGACTGAATTTCAAATGCATTTTGGGCCACTAATGGCCAACATCTGCGTTTGTGGTAAGCAATAGCTTTGTAAGTTGACACAGTATAAAGAGGCTTAAGACAGGATTTTTACACCTAGATATGTCGAAGAAAACAGAATGTGATGTTACAATTTTATTAAATCGAAAAAAAATAATAGAAGGAATGAACAAAAATTGAATATTAAGACCTATTTACCAAAAACATTGTCTAGGGAAATATAATCTATCTGTCCTGTTTAAATTATATAAAAGATAATATATTCTCTACTGTAAGCTATAAGGACATTAGAAGTCACTGAGGAGCTTTGTGACCATATAAAGGCACAAGGTCACAAGCCAAGGGCCAAGTCGGAGGGGACCTCTAATATCCTTGTACAACACAAGGTTTCCTAATGAACGGTGAACAGATGACATCAAGATTCACGGCTTATACGGATATATATAGGAGTATACTTTAATGTTTTAAAAAGTCAGAAAGGATTCTTTAAAATGACCCCACTACCAACGAGAGTGCTTACATGAAGGGCACGGAATGTGGACGTGTTGTAAAAGAACCTCATAAACTACACGGAAGTCATGACACTACTACATAGATTGCAGATGACACAATGACTCTCTCACCACATACAGATATTAATTGCAGGTGTTTATGCATAAATGTCACTGGTTTATTATATTGCAGAGTAACTGTGTGTAGTCATAGGTAAAAGACAATTGCTATAACAACTACAATAAACACCAGGAAGAACAATTAAAAACAAACAAAAAAAAAACAAAACAAAACAAACAAAAACAAAAACAAAAACAAACAAAAACAAACAAAAAACCAAAAACAAACAAAAAACAAAAAAAAAAAAAGCCGCCCAGACAGCATTACCTTCAGCTCTTCTTCAAGTTCAGCTGCTTTACGCTCTAACGCTCTTCTTTCCTAAGGAGGAGAGATGACCCGGGAAAGAGTAAAGTGTCTGTCACTTGCCTACAAGGGACAATAACTCTGCCACATAGGAGAGAGACCATCCTGACCATCTAATCTAGAGGTATAGCCATCACTGCACCCCTGAGAACTGCATTATTTGTTATTTCATGCACATAATATCTACGTAGTCTTCTACATGCTACACATACGCGACAATGCATCTTTCTTCATTCAGAGATTTTTTTTTATCACTTTCAAAAACATTACACACCAACACAAAACAGGCTCCCTCAAAATATAAACACAACCTCTTCACATTGTATATGTAAATCTACCTTACGTACGAGAATACTACTGTAAACACAGGATCTATACTTTGTTCACGTGACAATTGAATACGTACAAAACGCTCTAGTTCCAGCAAAGCGGGTCTCTCTGCGTGGCGCTCCTGTCGCTGGAGAGGAGGGGAAAAAAAACGGTTAATGAAGGATAACGCAATGAGCTTCATTACAGAAAGGTCAATGCTTTCTTCCATGCATCTCCAGTCATATCAATAACAAACCGGAAGATGATGGGGTTATGGGGCAAACCAAAATACACAGACTTATCCTTTCAAGCGGCTATATAAACAAACCAGGAAAACAATAAACTAAAATAAAAATAAAACCGTTTGACCTGATTGATTATGGCTCAAATAGAATGAAACCGGACACTGAATTGTCTATAGACATCCTTGCAATAGACTTCCCTCCCTGTGAACAATACTTTGTGCCTACTCACAAGACAATGCTCACTGACATTATTGTCCACGGATCTCCAGGATTCAGGAGTTGTGGAACAGAATTAATTACATGAATGCAATAAGTTTACTTGCCTACAATCTTAACAATTAACGGTTCATTGAAAATGAGACTTCATATTCTTTAACATGTTATAATGTGTGGTGAACACACGTACAGAGAAACCAGCAGAATGAACATAGGGATCCCTGATTCGTATCGCGAAATAACAACACACACACAGCCCCAGGAGAAACATGTGCTACACTAACATGGTGCATAATAAAAGACAATCGCTTGCTGAGCTCTTCACTTTTTAGACCAACATTTTATTGATCTGTCAAAGTAATACCTGTGTAGAAGATGAGTGCATGAAAAGTCCAGAGTGGACAGAACACTGAACAAGCTGTTTGTGAAGACCACCAAATCTGGCTGTTGTCTGCCTTCACCGAGCTCTGCACCTGCTATGAACCTAGAAAATGGATTGAGCAACTTCCACTTCTGCATTGTTGTTTGAGAGACATGTTGGTATCAGTAGCAGATGGGGAGTGCTGGTGCTGTATTGCTATTTGTAGGAGTTTTTGGTACCTCTTGGTAAGTTAGCTCTCAATTTAAGAACACATATGTATGGCCAAAAAATAGGTACTCTCACTGTTTAGCGTTAGGGCCACCATAATAGCAGAAGTGCCGTGACGGGTGGCTTTCCATACATTTGCAAAAGTGTGCAACTGAGATTTCTGCATGTTTATGTACAACTATAAATAGCAACTCCTTTGTTGGTGATATGGGGATTTGGTTGTGTATTTGTTTCTATTTGGATAACACCACCCTTTCAAGCACCTGCTTTGAACCTATATGTTAATTGAGCAACTTCCACTTCTGTATTTTATGAAAGATACCAGATTCATTTGCCACAATGGAGAGGGGAAAGTTCTTTAAGTACAAATGGACAAAATTGTTTGAATACAGTGTGACATAACTCTGCCCAAAATCAATGTGCCAAAAACAGATTATATGCATTAGGAAAAAGCCATTTATTTTTAGATCCTTGTGATAAACGTGTAATGGCGGCTGTGCCTTGTGACTACATAATGTGGTTTTAAGACTACCACCATAAAATAACATCCTCCGTCCAATGAAGAAAAACTGGGCAGTGGATCAAAATGTGTCATAAAGTGATCTCATGGTTAAACACCTTCCACGCCAACAGGTAAACTGGGACAAAGAACAGACTGCACAGGTCTACCTGCGTGACTCTCTCCAGTTCCAGCTTTATCTGGGTGAGTTTCATCTCTGTCTCCTGGAGTTGCTCTCTCAGCGTCTCATTTTCAGACAGTAAGTCTTCATATAACTGTGGAAGAGGACAGAAGAAATACAGGATTCTACAATCGTATCAAGTAATTCACCATAAGGACAAGTTTTTATAAAAGAGGATTAAAAGCTTGTTGTAGAGCAGAGGCAGACAATGTATACATATCCAGTGGATGTTGAACTACAAGTCACAGCACGCACATACTCTACAGGTTCCTAAGCCTATTATATATATAGTTGTCAGACAGACACGCGATAATCAGAGGGGGTGCAGTGATTTGTAAGTTCATGGTTCAGTGTTAAGCTCAGACTTCCAAATTTACATTTGGAACTTAAAGCGGAATAATACTCGAAAGCCAAATTATACAACTGTTGGATGAAACCGGAAACAACCATAAACCATGAGATTATTTTTATTATCGTTTATTTATGAGGCGCCACAAAGTGTCAGAGCATGGAGAAAACTAAACAAAGTCAGGACACAGCCTACAGGGCATGACAACAACACAATGCAGTAAACTATCAACCCAGTAGAGCATAGGACAAAACATACAGGGCAGTAGAAATAAAGTGAAGTAAGTAATCAATCCACTAGTACTAAGGAGGACTAAGTAGAGGGCAGAATACTAACAAGCTAGAGAGTGGAAGGGGGAGAGAACTAAAGCAAGAGAGGGGAGAGAGGAATAAAGTAAGCGTTACCTGTGCCCTAAAGTGAGGGCGCAGCTAACAGGACTAAAGCCAGCGAGGTAAGAAGACAAGGGAGAAGAGGAGTTCAAGGGTAGGGGGCCTAGAGATGAGGAAATAAGAGTAGGGGGCCTAGAGATGAGGAAATAAGAGTAGGGGGCCTAGAGATGAGGAAATAAGAGTAGGGGGCCTAGAGATGAGGAAATAAGAGTAGGAGGCCTAGAGATGAGGAAATAAGAGTAGGAGGCCTAGAGATGAGGAAATAAGAGTAGGAGGCCTAGAGATGAGGAAACAGGGTAGGAGGCCTAGAGATGAGGAAATAGGGTAGGGTAGCCGAGAGGAAAGGAATAAAAGGAGGACACGAGGATAAGAGGGCCCTGCTCCCGAGAGCTAACAACCTAGAGGGGAGGGGCAGACAAACAAGAGACAGAAAGCAGGAAGTGGGGGTGGAGGACTGGGGGATGAAAAATGAGCAGGTGGAAAGATGATCAGAGGGTGAAAGAGAGGGAGGGTGAGGAGTACTAAGACTGGTGAAGAGGGACAGGGAAGGGGATAGGAGACCTAAAGAAAGGACATTGTGATTTTACCTATTAACTTATGGTACCATCCATGAGGCATAAGAGTCAATCTCACAGGCACACATGAAACCCAGCACAGCCATGTATGATACCCAGCACAGCCATGCCATGGAAGATCATCATACAGCCACTAGTTTCCTCTAAACTCTTATTACTGAAGGTGGCATACTTCCAAGTAAACATGGAAACAGATTACAGCAAATCTTCAGTGCTTTTTATAGCTTAAATTTCGGAAAATTTACAAGGGAAAGAATTGCTGTGCTCCATGAATATAAAATCCCAAGTAATAAACCTTTATATACATGAGTATTTGCAGTTTACAGCACATTATGAAATGAGATTTAGGTGTCTGTAGACGTGAGGCCTCACACTTATTGCAGAAGACATCAATAGTTCCATGACAACAAGAAGGCTCAAATAAACTGTCTGACACCTGACAGAAAGGGATAATACAATGATACAATTTATTCCATCACCTTTCATATTTTATATCCAGGTCTATGGACTATTTGGCTGGTACTGGGATATTTTCTGTGCATTTTGATTTAATATAAAGGGGGTTTCCACTAGGTATCCTCTTGCACCTAGTGCATCACCTTCCTATAGGGCTGCCCTTATTTAGGGATGTGTTTATAACCCCAGGCAGTCCCGTTTACTTCCACAGGGATACAACCAAAGACTGCTCACTAGATCTAGTTGAATCCTGCAATGCAAAACAGTACCAGAAAACTGTGTAATATCCCGAGACGGTGAAAACACTCCGGTGTGGCTGAGAAGCACAATGAGTGAAAGTGATTTACTTAGTAAAAGTTGCAGGAAGGTGAGCTCCGATCGCCACTACTGAAGAACGTCTCTGCATATCATGCGCATCACAACATAGCAACACAAGCACTCGCCTAACACACGGTTTAGGACAGTGATGCCTCCCAGCAGTGTGGGTACCACATTCCTTCTTATCCTACAAAGCAGAACCTTCATTCTATATAAAGGATTGTCACAAACCAAACAAAATCTTCTAAATACTAATAAACCATTCTGTTTCAACACGCTGATTAAATCGTATTGATACACAAAAACATGCTTCTTATTGCAGAGAGACAATCGCACTGTGAATGAGGAACATCAGAGGGGTTGTCCACGTACCTTCTTGTAGTTTTTCTCAGGCTCATCCTTGTGCCTCTGAAATGAGTATGTCCCTGCTCTGTAAGGCAGAATACTGTTTACGCTGTCTGTTACCCTGCAATCAGAGAACAGGCAATCTTTATTCTGAATGTATAACGTGGTCCAGAACCAAGTGTCCTCAATCAGCTATGACCCGATACTTAGACTATACACATACTACAGTTATTCACGTTAAACTTGCAGTGATTCAAAGTCTAGTAATATGCTGCCTTTTCCATAAAAGGAACAGATTTATCCCACTTGCATAATGTAAGAGCCCTCACCGACCCTGACAATCATCAATAACAATATTTCTGTTGATAGCTAGGTTTCCATGCATGGTAAGTTACTGCAACAGGGCTGCTAAGAAGGAGAACTCATAACCATGAAGGTTAAAAGATTAAAGAAACCATAGGGAAATTAAAAGTGTGCGAAAAATATTACCGTAAGTATACAATGGACACAGATCTCTTTTAAGACATAAAAGGGAAGTGCAAAGAATGGAAATTACACACGTGAATAAACTTGGTATTGTTCACAAAACAGTTTGATGTAACAGTGTCACAAAATGTTTAAGGTGCTGTATAGCTGTCTTCATACTTGTCAAACAATAAAGGCTGACAATGCATATATGTATTTGTAGTACAGATTGCACCAGTTGAGTATTAAATATAGTCACACCGATACCAAAAGGTTTATTTTAAGAAACAAAAAAAACAACAACTAGTAAATTCGAGCATGGTGAGTGACTGAAGTTCTTTGCTTTAAAGCTATAATGTGCAAGTTTGCAGTTCTATAAAAGAGAGCAGTGAAGACCTGATAGGGATATATAAAAGCACGTATGGCCTACCCACACTGACAAGACTCACTTTGTAGGCTAGACCAATGAGAATGCAGCTCATCGATTCACTTATGAAACAAGTGCCTCGTGAATTATGGCCAATAAGTGGCTCCTACTGAATTGCTCGGCTGCATTGTCAAGAATATTAGCTGAGCATACGATTTGGCTAGGCCTACTGAGTGTAGTCAGCAGATGCTATTTAAATTAGAATTACAGTGGATATGTTAAGGAGAAAGTCCAACTCCAGGGACTGCCTATTACGCAACTGTAACCCATATACTTTATCTGTTTGGGTAGGGCAAAATTGGCAGGGGTGTATCTAACATGCTGCATCTCCTGCACATTTTTCAAATGAGGAACGCTGTCTAAGCCTACCCCCCACAAGATAAAACGGTCTACACATTGACACTGTTTGCTGTGTTCATTCAAACTTCTCCAAGTTGTCAATCCCTTTAGAACGGAGTAATAACTGGCTGAGGCAGGGGTAACTACAGCAGGAACTATGGGGGTCCTGGGCAAAAGATATCCTAGTTAGGCTAGTCATTAAACAACAAGATACTTCAACAACTTGACAACCTATCTAGCGGATTTGCACTTCAAAAAAATACTTCAATAAAGTGTATTGACAATTTGGTTTAAATGTTTAATAACGCCCCATTTCAACCACCACATGCAGCGCACACAGATCACGCCCACATTGCTAGCTTTTATACAGTGTGGAAAAGGCAATATAAGCAGTGTAAAGACGACAGCTATTAGATACACTCCTAATAGAGAGCAGCCATCGGAACATAGTAAAGTATACAACACACAAGAATCCAAGACAATTACCTGTGCCCTGATGTGTCATTGTGGTTTACAGTCTCTGTGTCTTCATTGTCCACCACCTGTAAAAACAATATAGTTATATGATTTATGTATGTGCAGTTTATGAGTTGAATGTACTTTAGTCACATACGTGCTGATCCACTACAGTGTCTCATTCCTGTGCCATCCTGCAGGGGTGACTCATCAATACAAAGCTTTGTTCTGCAGGGGTGATCCACCTTCAAAGGTGTCAACAAAATAAACAAATCCAATATTTGCAAAGAAGGCATGGATGCAGTGCCCCAGTTATAGACCTGTTTATTCTCTTTATATATTAGTCAAAGCCAGCAAAGCCCAATCTAAAAAAAACTGAGCAGCGTTTCTTAGCTTCAGTGCTCACATCTCCACAACAGCTCATGTTTTCAGGATTTCTTTAATCGTGCACAGGTGAGTTAATCCATTTGGCTGGGCCAGTAATCATCCCACCTGCTTCCACAGGCAGAAATCCTGAAAACGAACCATCGGGGAGGTGTGAGGACTGGAACCAAGAAACACTGACTTAGAGGAACGCACCCGCCAGGCGATTCTTTAACTGATCACCTCAAAGATTCTTGAAATATGGAAGCAGCTCATAAGAGTTACACAGCTGTGTAAGGGGGCCCTCTAGTGGCACTTTAGGGAATATTGCTTTGTGGCATACAGAGAAGCAACTTGGCGTCAGTGGTTGCTCACACTATAAAAAGGAATGTGCATTATAATACAGTACTGTAACATTATACAACCATACGCTTAGTGACTAGACAACTAAAGGTCACTACACTGAGTTAATGCAACTTGACTACACACAAAGGACAAACCTGCATATTAAGTATGTCCATCGTTAACACCATCAGCAAGTAAACAAGAATCAAGGATGTTAGGCCTGTGTAATGCTCAGCGCAATGGATGGACCTGAAAGCAGCAGCAACATGATCTGAGAAGCAGTCACTACATGTCTCTGTAAAGTAATCATGGGACACAGCATACATGATGCACCATGATGACATATCAGCATGTCTGGTGAAATGTAATATTTTATCACAACATACTAAAAACAACAAAAAAACAAAAAAAAACAGACACAGAGGATACTAAATATTCTTATAAAAGTATTTCTAGCTGGTAGGTCTAGTAACATTAAATAACGAAATATAAGGCACCAGAATGACCCTATTAAGGGTAGGTATAAAACTCATATCAAAGAAGGATTTGATACAGAGCAGAAAGCAAATAAAAAAAAAAATAACTAAAACCTGTCCACACAACATCAATAAAATCCCAGAACTTAGCACTGTGAAGAGTGTCCATAAATAACAGGGACTGGGTAGCACACAGGAAATAGCAGGCATGTTCAGGTTTACAGAAGAGCCATAGTGCTGCTCAGCATGTACCAGAATCCTGCATCTCTGATAACCTATAGACATGAGCAGATACCAATACTATGCAGAGTCCCTAAACGCCCTTTTCTTGACACAACTGAAAACCACATAGGCAGGAGTCCTTATAAAGGCGCATTATACACTTATGTGCAGAATGTTGGACCATATCGAACCACTGTCCTATGGTTAGGGGTGTGGACATCAAATGCAATCTCCATCAGCTACAATAAAGAATTATTTAGGCATAACCATCCAATAAGATATACGCTAGGTATCAAGACACACCTATCCAGGTAATTGAGGATATCGATATGAATCTACATGGTACTGGACTAAGCTCACAAAAGTCTTTAGCGCATCAATGAGGCATTGTTTTAAATTCATTTTCCCGTGCAAGTTATGATTATACCCGATAGGAATGTTTATGGAAGATGACAGCCATACAATTAGCAACAGGAAATATATTCGACACGTGTACCAAGGTGAACACAGTTCAATGTAATGCCTTCCTTACTATACCAGCTTATATACCGAATACAACCCAGTGAAACCTTGTCTAAAATAAACCAGGGATATCTGCATCAAAACCATAGCAAACAATGCCCCAAAACAAGCATGCAGATGGGATGGACGTGTAGGCCTATGTATTAATAAAGCCAAGGTTTTTGATCAAGAGACAGCATTGGAAAAATGTAACAATTGTAATACACACAGAATTGTATGTGTGTGCAAGTATAAGTAGCACACAAACACAGTGTAGTATACATTATATGCATGTAGAATGTGCAGCATGTGCGCCCATAAACCAAAAAGTCAATGTGAATCTACAGAAGGATGTAGAATACAGTCATATGAGGAGACCTCACATAATGCCTTCCAAATAAGCCAGAGAGAAAAGAAACCCAGAGGACCTCATTTCCGACACACAGTAAATGTGCAGCCTAAAATTCCTCACCTTTACACCTGTGGAATTAGATGACCTGACCAGCTGAGGTACATGCCAATTCAGGAGAAACCTCTCCAAACTAGAACTGTCTACATCAAGCCTTCATCTCCTGTCTGTCCAACAAACCCCTCTTTGCCACTGTAAATTCCCTTATCTGCCCCCCTGCCCAACCACCACCAGTCCTCTCATTGTCATCATCATCATTTACTCAGCAGCACTCAAGACTTTGCAATGGTTGTTGTCAATTTTATCTGTAAAGTAGGTTGTGAAGTCTCCCCTCAGCAGACAAACCACCCCGCACAACCCTCAGTTCCTTCATTCAATGGAGTCAAGAGATCCTCACTCTATTCCTCTTCTCCCAAACCTGCCCCCTCAACCAGTTGTCTGCACGCGCCTCCACTCAGATTACCAAATGCTTGCCTGCACCCAATTTCTCCTTCTACGCCAAAGTCTTCCCCACGACCTTTAAGCATACCCCCCATTCTTAAGAAGCCCTCTGTTGACCCTACCTCTCTCTCCAACTAGTGGCCCATTCTCATATAATACAATATATATATATATATATATATATATATATATATATATATATATATATATATATATATATATATATATATATATATATATATATATATATATATATATACACATACATATACATATACACACACATACATACATATACCACTCGGCGAACTCGTACATTCCTTCGGCATCCACTGCCACCACTATGCAAATGACACCCGAATCATCCCCAGAACTCTTTCCTATCCTCTGTGGCCTTCCAGCCATCTCTATTTGGATGACAACGCTTCCTCAAACTGAGCATATTTAAATCTGAGCTCATCATCTTTGTCTCCACATCTCCCTCAGTCAACATTACTTTCTCCACCAGTACGGACTTGGTCATCCTCAAGGCCGACTTCTGCTTTACCCGCCACATCCAACTTACAATACGGTCACCTTCTCCTCCGAAAAACTTGCCCCACCCTCAATCAGTGAGTCACTAAAACCTTGGTTCACTTGCTCATTTTCTGTCTAGATTACTGTAACCTTCCCCTCACCCGCCTCTACCTCTTACAATCTGTCCCAAATGCAAAGTGCTCCAAGAAACATGCTTCTGCCATGAAGAAGAACGGAGAGGAAAAGGCATCTCATAAAAAAGTAAGCTATGAACTGGGGCATAAAGCCCTTCTATGGAGTGGAAGTAGCTGTGTGCCCCCTCCGCAGACAAAGTCCTGATACTTATTTCAGGTCACTAATCTTGGTCCACAAAATGACATTTCACTTTGCACAGCTCCACAGATCTAAGCGCACCTGCACTTTGAAAGGAACACTCACACAGCTGAGCTCCCATCGGCCAGTGCACACTTGTAAAGCAGCCATCTTGCTCTATACACATTTGCACATTGATGGAAATTCTAGTCATATTTCCACAATTTGAAGCGAATATCCCAATCAACGAGCATTTTGTACTGCACCTCTGCTGTTTAGTGCTTCATAAAATGAGCCACCGGTACACGCAAGTTAATACATCAGGAATGTACCAAAAATATTCAGTTTGGTGTTCTGGCTCAATCCAGCAGTTTTTTAAAGGATTTGGACAAATCCACCAAAGCTTTTTCCTCAGACAGCGGAAGAGACCACACTTGTCACCAGGTTATCACTGCACCACGGAGTCAACAGGACCTATCATACAATGCCCTATGTGAGGCATTCTAGTGTGCGAACATACACGGCACTGTTCTCCCCAGAAAATTTTGCTAGCCGTGTGGCATTAAGCAGCAGCCTGGGAGGGGGCAGCTGTATTACTTTGTAATAATAATGAAAAATATTGGAGGGTACTGCGCACACATGCTAGGACTAGTCAGACTGGTGGTCAGTGGTCTAACACACACTGCTGGCTGCAGTGCTCACATAGTGCCTGTTCTGATAGGAGAAGCAATGTCTTATTCTATTATAATAGGACTCTGATGGGCTCCCAGAGCCAGGGGTGACAAGTAAAAACAGTCAGCTGGAGCACCCGGGAAATAGTTGCTGGGGAGAACACTGCATGTTAGGATGCCACCTAAAGATCAGTGTTATCCTACATAGCCACCATAGGAGGTATTCTGAATTGAGCGTATATATTTAACATATGACAATAAAATTTGTGCTGCCACACACCCCCACACTATGCCAGGCACTCCGATATGTGAGGATCCACAGCCCCAATGTGTCATGGGGTCATAAGCACAGACATCTGTCAGCATACAGACCATATACAGCCACTGTGCATACAAGTACAAAGTATACACAGATAAACATAATAAATGACCTCTGCCAGACAAGTTGCAGCTGACACACCTGAAGAACAGATCACACGTGATAACACAGGCTGGATCTCATGGGTAACCGGTAAAGTTCCAAATTCTCAATTGTGCAATGTGATGTGTCTTAGAACAGTCAACAATCAACACTGCCAAGGCTGAAAACTAAGGTGGTACAGAGTTGGAGTCCTAGAAAAATGACACCGAATACTTTGAGGCTCCATATGAACTAAATCTGGCTGCAACACAGCAAATCAGGCAGATTCTCCTCCAGCAAACAAATAACTGCACTTACATGCAAGATACACAGAAGGACATTGTTGTAATGCTTCCGCTGGTCTACATTGGATGCGTCAGTATGCCTTACAGAGGTCTCTGCTTGGTGGTCAGCCACCTATATACTGAATAACGCTCGATACAGATAAACCCCAGGTGGTTGGAGCAAGAGAAAGGCCAAAAGTCCTACAATTACTCCAGGAAGCCCATTCTTCATATTCTCAGTTTATTTATAAGGCAAACCAGAATCTGAAGCGCCAAACAATCAGCCAAAAATAAACATAATATTAAACAAATAAGGGTTAAATCAATGTAAGAAGAGACAATAGAGAAAGCAACTACATTAGAAGACAACTAGAACAAAGGACACCTTACAAAGAGGACAAAAAGATAGGAGGTAGAGAGCCAAGCTCGTGAGAACCAACATTCAAGAGGGGCAGGGAAGTAAACGGAGACAGTAGGGGTGGAGGAAGAGAGTGGAAGAGGTAGATGGACCAAGAGGAGGGATCTGTGTAGGATGGGGCAGGGTAGCAAATGGAGGTCGAGCTTGGAGAAAGGAATATTTAGATTTGAAGTGGTTTCTTAGAGGGTGGGGGATACCCAAACAGGTTACGAGACAGTATCCACTACCCCTTCCTGGCTAGAAATCAAGCCATGTGCAAATTGAAGGATCTATTATAGGAACTACCAAAAACGTGTGATTGGCCCGAGTGTTTGTTCTTTTGCACATGGAATGCAACGTTTAGCCGTCACCCTCTCTGGTAGGCTATGAATACATGTCAGCAAAATATATGTCATCATAAGGTTTCTGGGTGGGGACATCCACATGGAATGCACTTGGCATATAAAATCAAATTACTAATTGCGGAACACCCAATAAATATCCTGAAATGCAAATAGAAACTAACTTGCTTGCAAAATCGGGGTGGCATAAAGAGTTCAAAGACAAGTGCTGCGAATATACACATTCTAAAAGAGATGATATAAAAAGGAAGCATAAAGTAACAATACACCAAAACAACAGAGCTAGGCTGGTCCTAGTCTAGGTAACCCTTGTCGGATAGGCGACTGGCTAAAGAAAATGAGAACTGGCACAAGGACATCAATTCACATTCCAATATCTCAAATTACAATCGACTTACAAACATGCAGCATATAAAGTAAAATATATGAAAGTGCTGCATTTCCTGAACATGCCAATATGTCTAAAGTCTTCCTGTATAAAAACAGTGAACGTCAGATACTGGTGGATTCGGATCAATAGCATTATGGTTAGGAATTGTTGACAAATTGACTTTAAAAACTTTAATTTGTCACATTGACCATAGACCATATGTGTAAGAGACATATGTATATATTGTCAGCAAGTTTACTACCCCGTTTCTTTTATCATCTCAACTGTATACTTAAAGCTTCTCTAAAAAAGGAGTCCAATATGTCTTTAAGACAGGGGCGGACCCAGACATTTGCCCTACCCGGGGCGATTTTAGGGGGGGGGCGGATTTAGGCCCCGCCCCCTTTCTGTGTTCTAAGGCTGCCGGCGGCTGCACCGTATGTGCAGGTCCGTTCAGCAGTGAAAGTGTGCAGTCCTAAAACACAATCAGAGCAGCCGGGCAGCATACTGTCACTGCTGAACGGACCTGCACAGTGTGCAGCTGTCGGCAGCAAGCCCCTGGATCCGCCACTGCTTTAAGATATAAAACAAAGCCATTTATAAAATAAGCCTGCTAACAATTATCCAATACCATAAAGCAGACTAAGCCCGTTCAATGGCTACTCAACACTATTCATCCTCTTACAAACAGATGTTCATTTTCAGAATTTAGCGAGTGTCTGTATGTTCCTGTGTGTGAGTGTGTGTCTATATTAGGGAATTTAGACCGTAAGCTCCAATGGGGCAGGGACTGATGTGAACGAGTTCTCTGTACAGCGCTGCGGAATTAGTGGCGCTATATAAATAAATGATGATGATGATGTTCTGAAAAGTTCATGTTCAGTAAAACGTAATTGAGTTATATGGAAAGGCGTTTTAAGGAACACAAGGCATGTTAATGGATGTGCTTGGAATGCACAGTAAAAAAAAAAAAAGGAAAAAAGTATCTGTCCTTGGTTAAACAAAAAATGCTAATGAGCCCAAACAACGTAAAATGAAGGTGCATCTGATGCTTAAGCACAGTGGGTCAGCTTTTATTTTTGGCTGAACCTGCATCACAATGTAGAATCACTAGTAACTAGTGCCACAATACCATCACTAAGGCATGAGGCCATTTCAGTATAGGAAAATGGTAACCCAATTGATTTTCCACTTAACAAGGCTAATATATGGAACAAGTACAATATATACACTGTCACACTGTAGGAAACTTAATATAGCTTGAATCATTATTACGATTGTATAGGCAGTAGAACCTATAGCACCCGTCGATGAGACATGTGCAATTATATTTGTTAGTAACTTTAGTTTAGAAAAGATGCACTCAAACCTATTTATCAGTGTTGTTCTAAGACTTAAATATGCAATACAACACCAAAGAATTAGCTTGTGTGTGTATAGAGCACGTTAGACAAATAAAGCAAACATCCAATTTTCTTGCTATGATTTAGTGCCGATTTGATTTGCATATTGCTAGCAAATGACCTTCACTGTGTGGATAATTGCATGCTGCACAAGACCTCTCACTCTACACTGGGAAAGGTCTCTTTCCTGCTGGAGGACAGACTAGTGATGTCTGGTAACCGTCACCATTCTTCTGTACACATTAAGTAACTTACCCCTGTGGTTGTTGATCTTTGCTCTTTCCGCCATCTTCTTCTGTCTCTTGTTAAGTGGTTTTCTGTTTCACCGTCTTCTTTGCTAGCTAATTCAAGTTCTAATGTAAAGGAAAAACAAACATTTAGTTGAGCAGAACTAGTATCATTACCTAATTTTTATAATAGCATGAAAGACAGCACAACGTTTAAGAGGAACAACCCCGAAGTGACCCCAAGTTATAGCACAAAGCCTCCCCCTCAAACATAAAGAAGGCACGGTGCCCAGGTCCTGTGCAGTTTGTTACGGAGGTGCTGGTGGGTCAAGAATTGGATGTAAAGAGTAGAATTTTACCGGTTAATTAAAGATGGCTTAATACGCCTGATGTATACAGCAAAAAAACAAAACAAAACTAAAAACAAAAAGAAACCCAAAACATAATAGAACACAAATAAACCAAGCATATCAACATAGCTTAAAAGCATCAAAACAATAAAATGCAGTGAAGCACAAACAGAATTATGAGTTGTCATTATAGTGAAAGGAAAAAACAGAATACAAAAAGGACTAAACACTAGAAAGTGTAAAAAGTAGACAAACAGATGCCTTTCACTATCTTTGCTCAGTTACTGTTGAAAATTCAAAAAATGGACAGAGATGTGCCTAGTGTAGGTAAATATCCAACACCAATTTGTTTACTTGAACTTGTAAAATTTAAAGTTGGAAAACCCATGGTTACAAACAGAGTACATCCATAAGAATTAAAATTACAGTAATGCTTGCAGAGCTATTAAACGTCTTAACCAATCGCTGCAGACAGGCGCAATTTAAAAAAAAATAAATATTTAGGGGGGAAATCAATTGGGCGCGTTACTTGAAAACGTAACGCAACCTGCGCACTATTACCATTATTATGGTAGATTTAACGTCGGCTTTTTGCTGCTAGGGCACTGCATAGATTTGGTTTGGGGTTAATGTTTTGTTTGCATGTTGTCATGTAAATGTCAAAGTACATTTGCAGGTTAAGGTCACAGTTGTTGCTGCGTCAACTATTTAACTACGGCTGCGGCTTCTGTTCTGTGCTGTTGTCAAAGGCTCATAGTGGTGCAGGTAGGCTACAAAGGCTATCTGCTGCCAACCACCTTCTCTTACTATGGCATCAATCTACGGATGTCAGGATCACAGTTTAGCTGAGTGTAACAACAAGCTTAATAAATACCACACTATAAAACAAAGAAGCACAATGAAAACATCTGTATGACCTTTCTTTGTTGGAGAATTCACAGTATTTACAGATGCAGAGGAGACAGTGTCCGTGTTCACCGCTAACCGAGCTCTTCTGAGCAGCTCCTGTTTTGAAGACACAAGGTTAAAATCACTACAAACCCATTTGATTGTGGTCATGATGTCGATCCTGTAATGTGAACAGTCATCATGAAGAGACACTGCTCTGGTTCATAAAGTCAAACGAACACCATTTATTTATTTTCCCTTTGTGTTCCTGTAACGGACATAATAAGAGATGACTGTATAAAAACTTTGTTACAGTCCTTTCCTTTTAGAAAGTGGTACCTATAAAAGTTACCTTGGTCTAGAGCAGTGTTGGCTAACCTGTGACACTCCAGGTGTTGTGAAACTACAAGTCCCAGCATACCCTTCCAGCAATAAGCTGCTATATATTGACAAAGCATGCTGGGACTTGTAGTTTCAAAAACACCTGGAGTGTCACAGGTTAGCCAACACTGGTCTAGAGTGCTTTTGTTTAGGGCACTCTAGGGGGCAAGGACTGACCCCAAATGGAAGGCAACAACCACCTAAGACTGATCACAGCCTGTTTATTATATTCATTTCTCTGAACAAATAAGCAATAAATTGTATGATGTTAAATTCCTTTAAATAAGGATTGTGTTGCAATAGATATTAACATGTAAAAGTAAAATTTCAATTTCTTTCACAGTGGTACAAACAATGTCCATAGGGCTCCACCACACGTTTCCTTGAGCTGCAAAAAAACACTTGTGCAGAGTTTACCGCAAGAAAATAATATCAGCATTATCCTCCAAGATGTGTATTTCACTGCGGTCGGTGTGATCAGCTTAGCATAGAAATAAAAGAGATCTCTAAGCTGCAGCACTTCCCGCAACTGTTTTCTTGAGTTGCATTCAATTTGGAAATGCTTGTGTACAAACTCAAATCAGTCTACCTTCAATATATCTCTATTCTTTAGGAGTCTTCCTGTATCTGAGGAAGGAGGTAGAATTTTTCCTCCGAAATGCAGAATATGAAACTCTACAGCCTAGCTGATCTTTCAGAACCATTGTGGACATCATAGTGACAAAACACTGTTCGACCACTAAGAACCTAAATCATTCAATATAGACAATAGCGATACCATGCCTTAAAGCACTCAAAAATATTAAGTGTAATTTATAATACATTAATTATCCTATTGTTTAAAATTGCACTTGATTTATTGGAGGTCTCCCCACCCCTGTATCCATGTTCTCTCTATGCATATGATGGAGAGGTTTTAAAGTAGCATAGACTGCCACTGAAATACCCGGTTAAGATCCACAATACCATGTACTACAGATAATAAGGGCAAGAACTTCCCACTGTATCATAAAGAGCGATAGATATATATATATATATATATGAAAAAAAATGATCAAATTGCACACACATTCACATTATTTAATTTTTCATATAGCATAAACCAAGGACGTATTTTACTAAAGCAATCAACAAATGGTTGTAATCCGGTTTCAAACACCGCGAAACATGTAGACTTAAGTTAAGGTTACATAAAGTTGAATCACTTGACACACAAGGGGGGGGTGGGGGGGTTCGGGGGGAACATAGCCAAGGTTTATGCACTAACCGCGTTTTGCAGAGGCTGCTCCTTGTCAGCTTGCTCTCTCAAATCATCTTTTTGCTCAATCGATGGAGAAGTATCCACAGACTTCCCCAGTGTCTTCTCCGCTTCCTTGAGGTCAGTGAGCGTGACACCCTAATTAGAGAAAAAATATTTGAGAAGTCGTCTAGAAGCAAACCAAAAAAAACCCATATGGATTCAGGAGCACCAGCCACAGGAAGACGCTAGGAAGCGAGCAGGTCACCTGAGTAGAACGCCTGGACTGCCTCATAAGCCGCGAGCGAGCTTTCCGCTGAGATTCCGATTCTTCATCACGGACTGGAGTTTGATAGGACCTGTTGAAAATAGTATACATAAGAAATGAAGTCGGGTTCTCCACTACAGTTCATTTTATGCATCTATTCATTATCATCATCTATTTATATAGCGCCAACATATTCCGTAGCGCTTTACAATTATTCACAAAGCCACTATTAAAAGCAGGTCATTTTCTACCCGGCACGCACACGGGCCAGACATGTTTGCAGAGTTCGGCAAACCAACTGCAAATCATAATCAGCACGGGCAATGTCAGTATTGCAGACCTTTAATAAAAACTAAAAATAAATAAAATAGTGCTGGCCTGTCCAACCAGCAAGCCAAATGTGGCTCTTCAAAGTTTATTTGCGGCCCCCAGCTTTCCTGAAAGCTCTACAGATGCTAATGAATGTCAAAATTTGCGTATGTTGCTGCCATGTTGTAGCACTTGCTGATTAATGTATATGAAACCGGTTATACATGATGCAAATTCAAGACGATTAGGTGGGTAGTATAAAGGTCTTATATATTTACTGTACAAACACTCCAGGTAACACATCTTTATGCCTTTGATGAAAGACACTTTAGGGTATATCCAATTAAGCCGGCACATTGCGGCTGTGCAAAAAAGGTGTCAATACGGTACCGCGACATCGCGGATTTTCCTTCACAATCCTATTGGGTGGATGAAGGGAAATACGCCATGTTGCGGTAACACAAAGTGCCTTCGGGTCCATTCCGGAGGCACTTTGAGCTTAATTGAATATGCCCCTTTAATTTGAACCTCTAAATATAGCATACTTGCCAACTCTTCCTCGTTGGCTTCAGGGAGATCCCGGGGGAGGTGGGCGTGCAGGGGCGGGGCTTGACGAAGCGCATCATCATTTTGGCCTCGCACCCTAAATGACTCACAATTTTGGCCAATTACAGCAGGGGGCGGGTCTAAGATGACGCAATATTTGCCTCATTAAGCCCCCCCCCCTCCTCCCCCCAACACCCCACTTATCTATTGTGGGGACGAGAACCAGGAGGTCGCTCTGCTCTCCCGGAAGGTCTCCCAGGTATGCAGGAGTCTACCGGACATTCAGGGAGAGTAGGCAACTATGCTTAAAGAAAAGCAGCTAATGAATCTCTAGAGACTGAAGTGTCTTTTACATTTCTGTCTCCATTACTGAAGTCATGTTGTCTTAACTGTCAGTCTTTGATTAAATCTTGGTCTCCATGAAAATGGCCACCTCCATAGGCATCAATACATGGACATAGGACACAATTTCTGAACTGTGTCATCATGCCACAGATGGCGAAGCCAACCACGTCTTGTACTGGCTCAGTATCAGGGAGAATGCCAGACTCTTCAGGGAAGGAGGGAGATCACCCCTATTTCAGGGGGTCTCCGTGATATTCAGAGAGAGTTGGCAAGTATGAAATATAGTAATCCTATTCAGCATGTTTCACTAGAACACACGGTGCTCATCACAAGTGACCCAATACCATTGGAAGCTGGAAGAGGTCGGAGGAGAAATAGGTGGCATGCAGGTGAGAAGTGTCTTACCTTCGCTTATCTTTGGAGTCGGGACTGGTGCTTGTGTTGGAGGAGGACGAGGTGGAGGAAGTGGCAGTCATGCTGGACAAGGTGTTTGTGTGCAATTGTGTGGTGGGAACCATGTCAAGTCTCATCTGTAGTCCACCTTCTATGTCTCTATTAAGATGAGCGAAGTAGACATTTTTTTTTTTTTCTTAAAAAGGGATTGTTAGCAAATCTCCTATGTGAGACTTTACAATCCATTTTCAGAAATGAAAACACAAATTTAGAAGTTAGTACAGCTTGAAGAGAGAGACGTGTGTGAGTAAATTTGAGAAGTTCTACAGAAAAACAGGATACAAGTAAAGAATGACCAGTGTTGCGTGCTCTGTGGATCAGACACACATGAACATGAGACGTGACAATGGACTGGGCTGGAGAACACCAATACTCACTCTTTCTTGGCATCTTGCAGAGGATCTGTTTCTAGGAGGCTAAAAATCCTTCTGGTTGGCGTTGGCAGAATACGAGCCAAACGTGGCTCTTTATTCTAAGAGATGAAGAAAAATTAGTGCATAAAAAAACATAAAGAGAACAAAATAAAACAAACAAAAAAACAACAAACTGTCCACAGGTTTTGAAGGAACACAGACATCTAAAAATGTGAAATAAACCAAACAGCCAGTCACATGGCACCCAATACACTGTTGGGGCAGTTTCCATTACTTTGTCATATTCCAGAATGCTAAATTGGATTACACCTACTGTTTTAAGCCTTATATGGAGCTGGCTTTTTAGTCCATCAACTTGAGATATAACACAGGGAACATGTTCTAGGAGAGATGGACTACTATTCTGGAATCCTTAATCTCATAAAACCCATATATGTATCTTCTGGCTATAGTGGCTCCAAAATTACCAGACAACTTGCTGTTATTTTGTGACAGACAGACCGCTAACTGTTCTACCTTCCGTTCCCTCATATAGATATAATATAAATGATAATGGTGGGGGTGAGGGCACAAGAGACACAGGATTACTGCACAGCTGCCCTGTCAACTAACAGCTGGTTTACCCAAAACATTTACCTAGGACATCACTATAAGCAGGGCTGGTGCTGGGCACCTGCTGAAGTGTGGGGGCTTCGCTGCCCCTACCTCGCGCTTATTCTGGATCTTAAGGGGGTATATCGCCCATGCCAAAGAAAAATATATATTTTCTGTGCAGGCGAGGCGAGGCGAGGCGCTCCAGTGAGCATGGCACCCTCATACCGAGCTTACAGTGCTCTGCCGGCCCTGACTAGAACAGCATCAAAATACAACCGCATAACTCATTTAAAAAGTAATATGTTCTGAACCAGCAGTTATAAGAACCTGCACAATAAAATAAAGAAATAAAAGTATTTCCATATTTGGCAGTCCTCCAGATCTACCAACAGCTCATGTTTTCAGGATTTCTTTAATCGTGCATAGGTGCGGTAATCTATTTTCCTGGGTCAGTAATTTTCCCATCTGCTTCTACAGACAGACATCCTGAAAACTTGACCTGTAGGTAGCTCTTGACTCAGGACTGGGTTTGAGCACCTCTGCCTAACTGTTTACCAAGTGCTACAAAAAGAAATTTAATCTGGACATGAAGCTTACATTCCTCAAATCGTATTAAGTGCATGGTCCTCAAGGATTCATACCATAGGAAAAGAATGTGCCATCAATGTACAGATGAACTAATATTGTTATTTTTCTCCTCTTTACCAATGAAAGAAAAAATTGTTCAAACTAAAATCTGCTTCTGCATAAATACATTTTCCCTGGAAAGCATAAGAACATGTTCTACTATACACTTATCCATCATATTAATCAGTGACATTACGGAGGCAGAAGCCAATACATCACCAGTTCATAGTCAATGGATAGGCTTCATTCTCATGACAATTGGTTTAGCCTACAAACAGCCTGCCTCCATTGTGTAAGCATCAGGTACACTTGAGAGGGAAGTAGAGAAAGGACATAGCACTTCTGTGTATAGGGTACAATTATTCTGCAATATACATCAACTACAAGGCAAACAGATTTACCCTTCTAAAAGCAGGCTCAGTTTTCATGTTGCTGCCACGAAACAACTACTACTATACTAATACTACTATTTGTATAGCCCTACCACTGCCACTGCTGAGCTGTCTTCCAGCTGACTGCATAAATGTTTGCTGAATGCAGCTATGCTGCTTCTCATTGCGGCTCCATCTACGTGGCTCTTCCACTTCTGCAGTATTGTCCAAATGTCTGGCTTCTCAGAGAGCTAAACAGAGGACACCTGTGTAACCAATACTGACCAACACCTCCAAGAAATGACATCGCATTTACAACCAAGTACATTTCAACAAAAATAAAAGCTTCTATGGCATTTTAAAACATTCAATCCCTAATGCCACATGTTGAACCATAGTATACCATTTATATGAATTAAATACATCCCCAAAGGAAACAAACTAATTCATCATCATCATTTATTTATATAGCGCCAGCAAATTCCGTAGCGCTTTACAATTAACTTAAATTTGCTTTATCTTAAAAACAGTTTAAAAAAGAGGAAATCCCAACACAAGATCACAATCAAGTAAATTAAATGCAGAACATCTTTAAAAAGGGACAACCACCAGAGAGGCTGTGGGTGTATTTACAGCTTAACAAGTGCCATGTTCTATTTTACTTTGTTTTATTAAATTAGCGTTAGCAGTTGTCAGAATTAGTGTGTTAGTTGCATAGAAAGTTTTCAGTAACTAAATCTGCAGCAGGACAGACAATTCAGAGGCACTGACATTAAACGACAGATGAGTGACGCAGCTAGCCAGGTGCTGGCTGGTATTTCTACCCATCCACCCGCTCTACAAAAGCATGGTCCCATGTAATGGTCCCACATAGCAGCCATCGGCCCCACACTGCACAAATGCTGCAAGTTGGGGTTGGACTCTGAGCGGTACAATGTGTCTTTGTAACATCCCTCCATGGTGGAAATTCCCTTTTGAAATTTAGACGATAGATAGTGACTGGTCTGTAAAAGCAATGGAGCCGACCGATGCGACACACTTCAATATATATCTATTGTGAAATTCAGAGATCTCATCTAACAAGACCAATTCCACACCTCCCCAGTGCAGGCAGTAGTCTTTGTTACTGGCTGACCGCTATGTGTTGGGGAGTTGTGCGTGGATTTTATTTCTTGATAACCCATCTCCCCAACAATGCTATATAGTAATCACAACATTTATCTGCGAGGACCGGTGGACTCGAGGCAGAGCTTTTGAAGACCAGCAAAGATCAATTTTATTTTTTTTTAAAATAAGTGCCCCCCCCCCCCCCCCCAACAAAAACACAAAATAGTTTTAGGAGAATGCCTGTAGAAATGTATTTCCCTCTTTCCTTAATTGAACAACAGAATCAAATGAATGAACTGCTCACCCTCTCTTGGGTGTCCAAACGGGGGCTGGAAGCAGAGCGCTTGATTCCAGGCTCTTTGAAGCTATTGTCCTCTAGTTTGGCATCTTGCAGAGCGCCGAAGCTGCCAGTTTTCCGTAAACCTGCCCTCAAGTTGGAAAGGGAGAGTGGACATTTCTCTGTGATGCTGCCTGGTGCCCCAGTGAACTACAGACATGGAAGAAGGGTATGTAATGTACGGGGATTTCTGCTGGACCGGTCTGAGTTTGCCACCTAAAATCACCCCTCTGACACATAACCACTGGTTTTAGAGGATGCAATGCAGGAAAACCTAATGGGACGATGCACTAGATATTGAAGCCAGCCAGGAGCGTAGATTGACATAGTTAAAGAGAATATGCCTATGGGGAGTGTGACAACTCTATAGTAAAAACTGTACTTCTGCAATATATAAAAAACAAACAAAAAAAAACATAGGAATGGTTGATGGTCTTCAAAAATGTAACATAAGGAGTTTAATAGCTTTTTTTCTCAAAAAGAAAAGAAAAATGGCTTCTGTTCTGTCTGCCATGCCCCTCAAAATACAATAAAGGCTTATTCATACTTCTGTTGCATTAATGTGCTTTTCACAGGTTCGTAAAAGCACAATAAATATAAACAACATTTCTGGGACAATTAAGACCTGCTCCCACAATTACTTTCTAAAACTTTAAAGCTGCACTTTAACGGTTAGAGCGCATCACACTGCATTTCTCCTGCGTCAATGCGTACTACCTGTATATTCGATTGTACTGGTAAAAAAGACAAAGCCCGCATTAGTTTCCATGCATTTCTATATAAATTGTCCCAGTGTTTGTGGGTGAATGAGCACAGAGCAAAAATGCTAAGAACCAAGATTAGAAACCTGGAATGACCCATAGAGAGGACAAAGTAACTTAATTGCTAGCATTAAATACATTTCGGCTAACATAATAAATCATCAGTGCATAAAATTAGATCAGAAGCAAGAGGGAGTGATAGGAACTGAAATGTACAAACTCAACTGCACCAGGATAACCAGAAAACAAGCAATAAACCACACATACACCAACGTACAAGTCCGCTGGATGGGGAAACACTACATCCATAAAAGAAAAAAACATTTAAAATGCAAACTGTTCTTAAAAGAAAGGGCATTTTGTAACCATGTAGGGGAGAATTCAATTCCACCGGCGTTAAAACTATTACCATTATTACTGTAGTTTTAACCCAGCGTTAAAATTACCGTAATAATGCGCAGACTGCGTTTTTACTCGTAACGAGGCCAATTGAATTCCCCCCATAGAACCCATTATAATTTAGTTATGTTTTAGAAGTAGAATAAATTATTACATTAAGATGAAATGGCAACATTCTGCAGACGTAAGTCGCACTGCATTTGCAGATATCCATTTAATACACAAACTGGTGCAATTGCCAAAATTGTATCATCTAAACAAAATGCTCACTTAGAACCAGCTCACATTTTTGTGTTATTTTTTTCCCTTAAAAAGCTACCGTAAACAGATGCTCACACATATCAAAAATACTATGTGCAAACTGAAAGAGGCGGATGTGGGTGACTCGTTAATGAAGAGACTTGCTCTAAATGACAGAGGAAAAACAAACAGGAATGTTCTAATAAGAACACTAACAGATTGTTGCAACCTGCAGAAGACAGCATGCTCGGAGCGAAACCGGCACGTTGCTGCCGCTGGTTACAACTACATTCAGTATACGATTCAGATTACTTTCAGTCCAAACTAGAAGTTGTTCTGTAATGCAGTCAGTGACTGCTGTGGCAATTTCTGTATAGGTTGTGTGCTACAAATTAGCGCCTAAAGAAGGATGGTGGGTCCATTAACTTCTTGTAATGAGCAACTACAAATTTCATTTTCTCAAACTATTCAGGGGCATGGGGAACCCTCTCCAGCAACTAAGCAGTTAATAATCAGTTGGGATTAATAAAAAAAAAAAGAAAAAAAGAAAAGAAAAATACATTTCATATAAGAATGGAACAGGAGAAAGAAATGGGAGGGGAAAAAGAAAATACAAAATGAAACACGCACGGGCACACACTACAAACAAGACAAATGATGCTCACCGCAGCCTTTTGGCCTCTCTGGGGCACCAGAATGATGCCGGTTTTGCGCAAGCTCTGACGCCACATGGAGGGACCTACTGGTCCAGCAAGGGGCAAGATGGGAGTGACAAAGGTGAGAAGGGGCTGACGGGATGAAAGGACACACGCACAAGCAGGCGCAAATGCACAATCACGCAAAAAAAGGGAGCAAGTGGGATAGCGGGGGAAATGGAAAGGAAAATTAATAGACAGGATAAGAAACCAGCAAAAAGTATAACAAAAAAAGACAAGCCAGTCACCTCAGATGGAAGGGACAAGGTGGCAGGAAGAGGAGTAATGGGAAGTGTTTAGAGACAGAAAGGGAAAGACAAAGACAGAAAAGAGATCGGTCCAGAACTAGCAATTTTATCTGGTGTAGTATTTTATACATGATACAACAGAGTATAAGTGTCATTACAGCTCTTTACACTAAATCTTCTGCCAACTATCCAATAAAAAGAAAGAAAACAGTGATCTCCAGTGTGTTCCAAGTTCTACAATTCCAGAAATAAATTAACAATAGACACCGGCCATAGATATTCTCCAAAACTGCATGCACTGTGCTTGGGGAAACATGGGCAGGGGGTAATTGCCTTCTCTCCAATTGCAATCAACAGGTAGATTATTGGATTAATTGTGCTGGGTGTTTTAAAGAGCACCCATCACCTACACAACGTGGAGGAGCGGACGGACAAAAATTCATGTCAAGGCAGCCTAACAATATACTTGGGACTAAAGAGGCATAGAGTCTAGAAATACATTTTGTAGGCAGCCTATCAATTTACTAGGAACTACTAGACACACATAACTAGTTCTTAATAAGAACGAATGGGTTATACTATCTTGAATATGGGTCCAGCTCAGTGGTTCCCAAACTGTGCGCCTAGGCTCCATGGGGTGCCTTAGCGATCTCACAGGGGTGCCTCGGCCAGGGCCAGTGGTAAGCAAAGTGTGGGACTACTTGGCAATCATTTTGGCTTAGGGGTGCCTTGAAAAAATTATGGAAATCCTAAGGGTGCCTTGAACTGAAAAAGTTTGGGAGTTTGAGACTCCAGCTTGTAAAACGGCTGCCTCCACGGTGAGTCAGGACAGGTACACTTTAAGGACAGTTTTGATCTAATAACGCATGCAGCCTAAATACATTCAATACATAAAATTGCAAAATAAAAGTGACTGCCACAAAAAGCTATGAAATTATTCAAGAGGACAGTTGTGTTTTATCATCATAATAGTACAAACAAGATGTATAAACAATTACAAATCAAACCATAAACATGTGTTCAAATTATTTTTAAATATTATTAAAAAAAAAAAGGAGGTTGGATAAAGAGGGGGTGAGAAATGGGAAGGTGCTACCATCACTATTCTTTTAATTTGGCTGAATTATGAAACTTTAACTCAACTTTTTAAAGTTGTTCATGAATTAGCAACATTAGAAATACTATGAAAAAAAATCCCAAGACTCAGAAAAGGAAAAAGAACCCCCACCCCTTCCCCAGGTGAAGCCATGACTTCTAAAACATTAAAAGGTCAACTAAAAAAAATAAATAAAAAAAAAATCTTAGATCATCAAAATGCAAGACAGCACATCCCCCTTAAACCCAATTATAGAAAAGCCAATTATTGGAAAACTATTACATCTGCACGTTTATAATTTCTGCACAACAGTGTGCTGTAGGAATGGGATTAAGGCAATAACATGACGAAGGAAACATAGAAAAAAAAAAAAAGCTACCAAAAGTAATGAAGAATTTTACTGCACAGAAACATAGCACATTACAAACAGGGTCGTATACCTGCTGCTCAGGTGCCGTGGGTATCCGACTACTGTTCTGTGGTTCTGCTATTAGCCCGTTCTCATTCACTTGCTCATTCATTTTAACATCTGGAATCAGAAACAAAAATAAACACAAGTAATATTAGTAAACCTAGGGTACATAGGTAGAGAATCTATTAACAGGGTACTTTGGTACAAGTCAGTAACTATGTTGTGAGATAGTGGAAATATTACAGGAAAAGGAAGATACAACAGACTGTTTGCTTGCAGCTATCTTAATGCCTTCTATACTCATCTTTTCGTTCCTTTGCAGACACAAGGACACAACCACTGACTGGGGGAACAGTACGTTACAGTGGGGGCAGTCAAACATTAGAATTATACACCAAGGGAGGTGGTGACAGCCAATTTACTGGATCTACAATTTGTGTGGGTGCCTTTGATACAAGAAATAAATAGATATTAATAACAGTATTCGGGAGCCTGAGTGTAGAATTTATAAGAACTGGATGAACTGTCAGCTGACTTGCTGGGGTTTAGCTGTTTCTTCAGCTGGATTAACACAGCTACAGTTTTAACTAGACTTTGCTTTCCAACCTCCCCAACTATGTAAATATATGGAGAGCTCAGATCCCTGTTACAGGAACATACATCAATTCAGCCAGCAGATGACAGTATTAAACAGCTCTAAATCCTACATTTATCTGGGCAACATGAAGGTTTATCTAAAAGGGCAACATAAAATGAACCTCACACTAATAGATTGTTATGAAATTACTATGCTCTTCCATTATTTGCTAATTAAGTGCAATCCATGTAAACTACCATCTGGGAATAGGTCAATGTGGAAAACATGCTACGTCTCTCTAAAAACAGATTAATTTGTAGCACCAGCTCGTTTACCACTACCTGCGAATTGTACAATTGTTTCATGTTTGTGAATGGTTAATATAGGGAAGACTGAAGGCACCAGGAAGCAGCACGCCACCTGCTGGTGATGGCAGGTGTTGTCTTCCGTAAGGGAGATAAAAAACCCAAATTTATTATTTATTTATAAGGCGCCACAGATTCCATAAAGCTGGACACCGAGGCTGGTAACAAATAGAAGAGGTAATACATATTAGTAGCACAGATGAGTGTGAGTAATGCTATGGAGACTCACGCAGAGTGCAGCAAAATACATGACACAGTGGCCTAGTGGTTAGCACTTCTGCCTCACAGCGCTGGGGTCATGAGTTCAATTCCTGACCATGGCCTTATCTGTGTGGTGTTTGTATGTTCTCTCTGTGTTTGCGTGGGTTTCCTCTGGGTGCTCCGGTTTACTCCCACACTCCAAAAACATACTAGTAGGTTAATTGGCTGCTATCAAAATTTACCCTAGGGTCTGTCTGTCTGGGAATTTAGACTGTAAGCTCCAATGGGGCAGGGACTGATGTGAATGAGTTCTCTGTACAGCGCTGCAGAATTAGTGGCGCTATATAAATAAATGATGACACAACGTACGAGGGAGTCAGACAGTAGACAGACATGGGACAATAGGTAGAGAGGACCCTGTCTGCGAGAGCTTACATTCTAGAGCAGAGGTGTCCAAACTCAGTCCTCAAGGGCTACAAACAGTTCATGTTTTCATAGTTTCGGTCTGTAAAAACCCAGATTAACTCACCTGAAACATGAAATGTTGGTAGCCCTTGAGGACTGACTTTGGTCCACCTCTATTCTAGAGGAAAAGGTGGTGAGAGACAGTAGGAACAACTGGGAGAAAATGAAGATAGCAGGAAGAGGAGGTGCTGGACAAGATGTTCAGAAGGTGGTAGGATAGATGGAATTCTCCTTTGAAGACACAATAAATCAGTGTTCTCTTACCATTGGTGGTCTCCATGTCCTCTTCCGAGCTGGAAGAGCTCTCCTCATCTCCAACAGTTATAGTCCCTAACGTTGTCCTCTCTTTTGATTGGTCTTGCACAGATATCTTTTCTCTGCTGCTCATTCGACACACAGAACTTCTGCAAACAGGGAAAGCCTGGTTCAGCTGCTATATTTTAACGCAATGTTTCAGTGGAGATTTAGGCTTATAATAGCGAAGCTCTTGCCTACAACTTCTAGAATTCAGAGCATCTGGCCACTGTGGCATGTATCCGTTCTATCTGTAAAGCACCATCGCTACTTGTCTAGATGTTTAGCATTTTTACAGGAAGAAAAAAACATGAGAATTCTCAGAGTGAAAAGTGAGTCACTGACAGAATGCACCAAAATAAAAGGTGTAATGAAAAAAAAAAAGAAAAGCTGGGTCAGATCTGCAAAGGAAAAAAAAGGTCTAAGAATAGGCAGAAAGTGTCTAACAAACGGCTGTGTCAAACAGCAATGTAAATGCTGCACTCTGACAGTAAGAATAGTTCATTGGCTAAACACCAAAATAGAGTGACGGAAAATAGCTCCAAAATTGCTGCAGTCTGCTGATCCGATTCACTCCAGTGTGACAGGTTAAATGTACTCGTAGCAGTAATGTTGCTGTATGACATCACCTGAACAGACTGAGGGGACTAAAACACAGAAAAACTGAAAACACTTAAAACGATCAGAGGTTCTTATTCATAATATAACATACTGTACTGTCATGAATATTTTTTTCAAAGTGGGTATCATTAGACTATAGACACAGCAGACAATAACGGAACTGGTTTCCTGTGCTTCTAAAGAATTTGGTATTTATTACAAAAAAAAAAAAAACACCACAACAACAACACAACAACAATATACTGACCTGAATGACTATTGGAGCAAAACATTAATGTTAATGCTCTACTAAAAACTAAAATATTTTTCAGTGCTTGGTTTCCATAAGGAAACGAATACTAATTTTAACTTTGCTTTAAAAGTAGAGGTGTGCAAACTGTGGCTCTCCAAGTCCCATTGTATTACAGCAGCTGGAGAATCAGGAATCGGAGCCACTATTTGTTTATTCTACTGGTGACTACAGAAGTCAAAATCGTGCCATTAAAAAGCATGTCAAGTAATAGATGGTGAATTGCACATACCAATCAATGATGAATCAAAATGCACAATTTGTAAAAGTCTAGAACATAGCAACACTAAAATGCACTACTGCAATAATACCACACAATATATCATAGCACATAACCCTACCAGCTCACCTCCTGTGTTTATTAGTATTTAAAGGCTGTTGTTCCATGCTTGTGTCAATGACCGCTCGCTTCAGATTTGCCTCTTTTTCACTCCGTAACTACAAAAAAAAATTATAATCAAGAAATAAAATATATATTCCCAATTGTGCCACCCAAATTTATACACTTTGGTGTCTCTGCCATTGAAATTGCTGCACAAGAGGGACATGTTTCACCCATAAATAAGGCAACGTCATGAAGTATAACAGGAAACTTAATTAGCAAAAAATAACCTCTAGAAAAGCAAGTCAGGTCTTAAAATAATGTTTAAACAGACACAGCAACCTTTATATTCACTTTGTATTTGCCTAAAATGATGTATTAATAATATATAATATTCATGTTGCAAGCTTCTATTAAAGTGTTACCAAGGATACTGCAGAGATTAGCTTGCCTGGATCATCTTCTAAATACTGTTATTGAAGTGCTATAATCATCTAACAATACAGAAACTTGGGGACATGGACTGACAGCAAAGGGGAGGTATGACAAGTTTGTGGAGGAGTAGGACATTCATCTGGCCACGTTTGTGGGCCTGGGGAAAAAACAAAAAAATATTTAAAAATAAAGAAAAGAGCATGCAGTAATGAAACAAGCGCCCAAGTTTGCTCACAGTCTGTTCATAGGGGAAAAACCCCTTTGAATATATATATTTTATTATTTTTTATTTTATTTTTTAACTTTTCACCTCCAAAACAGAATTAAGCAAATAGTTGTAGAGGCACCAGCTACTTACATCTTCCTGCTTCTTCTGCAGCTCTTCTAAAAGACTAACAATCTCCTCATCAGCAACATCACTAGGCCTCTGACCCTAAAAGCAAATAACCAGGTGAGAAAGAAGTGCAGCACATGGCAAGAAGGAAGATTTGAGAAACGTCAGCAACGTCAGACGCACTTTGTCCGTGGGAGAGTACGTGGGCCCTTCTCTCCCATCAAGAGATGAGCTGTGACAGTAAATAGCAGCCTACAGAATAAGACTAGTCCATTCTTACTGGCTACAATTAGCAGAGCAGTCATGTTACAGCTTAATACGCGCTTCTGTGGAGTTTTGCTATGGAACGTTACAGACCACTTAGCATTCTGAGATCTTACAGTGGCAGGTACAGTAAGATGCAGACTGACTGCTCTAGAACTCTAACACCTCCAGTTCACCCTAGATGACTCATCCACCGCCAGTAAAACGCATACCAGCAATAAATATTTATACTTGAAACAAAAGAGAAAAAGCACAGGTCTACTCATAAGTGTAGAAGTCACGAGCCCCCCTCCTCACAACAGCAAACCTGTGGTGGTGGGGGAAGCAACAAAGCTCTGATTACTTTTCAAATCTCCCACCTTGTTAACATGGGGGTGGGGGGTGTCTACTGCACCACCAGAGTGAGTGCTGGACTGTAGGAATACCTAGGGTAAGAAATAGCCAATCTACAGCTCTCTAGGTGCTGCTAAACCACAAGTCCCAGCATGCTTTTCCAGTAGATAGCCAGCCAACTGTTGGCAGGGCATGCTGGGACTTGTAGTTTCACAATAACCACAGGTTGCCCAGGCCTGACTTAGGGTGCATGTCACAGGTGTGCCCAACAAACTTTAGACCAGCTAAATAACGATGAGGATAAAAGCAACAAGATGGAAATATCCACTTATCATATAATAGACTTCGTGTATCCGGCAGTTTTAATAACTGCCACATGTTAAAAGCGCCATTCCCGAATATCTACAGTCAGAAGGGACGTTGGTTGTAATGGTCTGACGGAAAACGCAGCTTTTAAAGCGGCAACGGCTGGACTGACCGCCTGTATAATGCAAAGCAGTTGGTCAGTCCGGCCATTGCCGCTTTAAAAGCGCCGTTTTCAGTCAGAGCACTACCATGATATTGGATATTTCCACCTTGTCGCTTTTACCCTCATCGTTATTATTTAGCCGGTCTAAAGTGTGTCGGGCAAATCAGTGCCGTTAAAGTGACTACCACCGCATGTCACACAGTACCACCAGTTCTGTTGTGGTGGGGTTGATATATCCTTTAAAACCATTAAAAGGCCATATTTGTAGAATACTGTCAGTATACAAACAAAAAACTATATATGGAACCTCTTTTAACACTGGTGAGTAGGACACGTATTCTAAAAGGTGCCTGCAATCTTCCCTCTAAAATAAAAATTATAAATATATGAACGTAGTGAAGACAAGAATGTAACACACCAGAGTCGTACAAAGGGAGTATCATTTTTTTACCCGCAGAATAAAACGTAACATTTTTTAAGAGGAGTATGGCATTACATTGGAAATTAAACATAACGTTTAATTGGCTGATGATGTTCAAAACTCAACATACAAGTGAGATAGCATTGTAATAAAAGGAAGAAAAAAACAAAAACAAAGAAAAATCCCTTAAATAAAAAAAGTTGACCTAAACTCGCAGAAGAAATCAGTCAGGTCCTTGGCAGTATCGAAGCATTGCAATGCCATAAACAAAGGAGTTACACCACACTATGGCTCTCTATTATGAGAGCATGTTTTGGTTGTATGGTGCTAAATAGTTTGGGAGGCAAAAGCTCCTGTAAAAATGGATCATTATTGCCTTAATGGAGGAGCCAGTGTGCTCCAATTTATTTATTTTTAAAATCAGCCTCAGATACGGCTGCACCTATGTCACTAGTCCTGCAACACTCATTATTACTGTGACAGGCAGTTTTGTAGAAAATCGGACAATACTCTTTCCTGTCAGCCAATAGGACATGATGCTTAGAGGAGGACACTAAGCGTGCCACTGGCACGCTTAGCAACAAGACAGTTCCTGCCACTAGCAGAGACACTAACGGGGTTTTTATTGACAATCAGCCTCCTGCGTAGAATTATCTGGGGACTGTCAGTCTTATAAGGCTTCAGGGACGTCATTATAAGCATGATCTCTGGTCAGCATAATATAAACCCATAAAGTGTCTGATACTTAATAGATACCACTGCTAAATCCCCAAACACACACAACCATTAGCAAGCACAAACAATTACATTTATATTTAAACAGAGCAGGATATCGCCAATATCTTCCTATGTACGTAAAGTATATACAAGATCCAGTAGTCACAGATGACTTACCACATTATTAAGCGCACTCATGTCACAGAAATGTTCCACAAGAAGTCGACAGGCCTCCTCCACGCCCCAGTGAGCGGCAGCGTGAAGAGGGGTCCAGCCATCTTTATCTCGCATATTTGGGTCCAAATTGGCCTGAAGCAGAAGCCTGGTCAGAGAGTGAAGACAGAACGACGTCATTACCACGTTCCAGACACACCGTGTGACACAAATGTTCAAACGCCACGAGCTCACCTCATGACTTCTATGTAGCCCTTAGCCGCTGCCACATGCAGGGCCGTAGCGCCAGTCTTTGGGTGCCGGATATCTTCTACTTTGCCTGCATTCAGCCACTGCCGAGCGTCCTGCAACATCACCTCCTCCTCTTCCCTCTTGACCGCCTCGATATCTATACCTACAAGGACAATGCATATATCTCCTACAGTAAGAACAGTGATTAAAGCAGGTAGCAAGTCTGTACGGATTACAAGCAAAGCGTTGGAAATAAATCTCTCGGAAGCTGCAGTAGCTAGCAGTTTTGAGATCACATTTCCTATTTCAAAGCTATATTGTGCTGTTGGCTAGATACAAAACATTCATCATTTTCCCGAAAATCCCATTTTTTTTTTATCCAGAAGGTCCTGCACCTCTAGATTCAGGCATCATCGCACCAGTGGCCGGCAGCATCTCTGCAGGCTGTTCAGGAGTAAACATGCAAACATTCACTAAGAGGAGATTCTGTCCCCAAGAAAATGTCACTTGCAGCTCTTAGGTCTCCGAAACTGAGGGATTCAAAGTGACTCAATAAAAATGTAATACAGCAACACCATAATAGACACACACACATATGAATACTTTTCCTGCATTCCGTTAATCATCATCACCATCTATAATTAGAGAGCCCTGCAGCATAACTCCCCAGACACGATTCGTGCCGGCATTAACTGGAACACTACAGATATGTTCTGCATTTAGCTCCATTTCATCAGAAAAATGATATAATCTTTGCTTGGTGTGAATTAATAAATGAAGGAATACATTGCTGTAAGATAGATATGTTATCAGGAAGATGTCAGTAATTAGCATGGACACCTTGTTATGTTAGCTTACTCTAGATCTCAAAGTCTCTGACCTGTTCTTATAAGCGTCTGATTCTATATCTCACTGTAAGTACTGTACATCTAAACCTACACAAAGCCAGCCAATAAAGGTCACCTTTATACTTTAGTAATCCAAGCTATGGGTGTCAAATGTCAATATCTTTGGACACAGGTCAATCATATATTGCAAATTTAGTTTCAAATTGGTTAAAAAGTCCCCCCGTATAGAACACCATTTAGGTTGAATATTACTGAACTGATAAGTCTATATAGAGTTCTTTCGCTCTTCTGTAGCAGGGTGTCTGATAAGAAAGATGTGTTTCTCTAACTCAGCAGTCACAGAATGACTGACATCCTGACAGACTTGCTTTGCAGAAATGCACTGTGTATTTTTATACTCATCAACTGTCCTAAATTTGTGGGAGAAGCTTCAACTTTGTAATAGAGTAGAATTTTTTATCCGCGCTCACTGGAACGTCAGGTTAACACTGAATTCGGTATACAAAATACATCAACAGGGGAACTATGTTCTCTCTCAAGCCTGCAGCACACTCACGAATGGCTTCAGGATTGTACAATTTATACAATGGGCAGTACACCCGCCAGTTGGGTTACATGCTTAAGAATACAACAAAGTTGACAATTATATATTAAGGGTCTAACAATACAGACATTCTAAATATCTTCTTCCAGCATGGAAACCCTTTATTAACCTCTTTGGAATAAATGATTCAAGCGCAGTTATCACTGTGGAAATGTTCTGCAGTGTAGTCAAGTTTCATGCCTGCAATAGGCCTCATTTTCCAGCATGAAGTAATTTTCCTGTTCTGGACTAATTGTTGCTTGATGCAGGAAGAGCAGCGAGTGCCAGGACTCTTACCTCGCTTTGAAATTTCAGCACGGAGCAGAGTCTCCATGCAGTCATCTTCAGCTATGTCCAAGGGAACGTCCCCATCACTGTTCACAGCAGCAATGTTTGCTGAATGTTTCAGGAGATACCTATAAGCAGATGAAGAATCAAACACATAGCTGAAAAAGAATCTACATTTTTAAAAGCTTAGTAACATAACTAGAGAAACCCGGCAGTAACCGCCTTAAATTAAAGTAACTTAGTATTTAGATTTCAGTTTATTAACAGAAATAAATAACTTTTATATACTACATTACAAGTAGAAATTTTAAGAATGTAGTATAATGAATAAATAGCTATTTTATCATTCAATATATTAAAGTAACTAAAGAATTTCTTTATACACTACAATATATGTATAACTTCTTCCATCCAAGTTACATTGCTGGGCATGGTCCCCACAAGATGTGCTGATATATGTGGCTGCAAATAACCATCAGTTCCCAGACCACCCAGCAGGTCAGTTTCCAGAGCAACCAGCAGGTGCACAGGTGTTTTGCCAACTGTCACATTTTCCAGAGGACAATGGTAATACATTGTTGTAAATGACGGGCGGACTTCTGGGAAATAACTCTGCAATGCCAATATTTTTCTGCAAATTTACAGACCCAAGACCTTTAATTTGGCATATGATGTGCCCTGCTCATACAACGGCATGATAGAAATAAGTCACTCGAAAGTCGTACTTATGCTATTAATATATAGATTATATATAATTATATATACACACTATTATATTGGGTTACTGGCACAGCTCTTATAAAGAGTTAAGTTCAGTCAAGACCCTGCTTGATCATCATTATTATTATTAATTTTTATTTATACGGCGCCACTAGGTATCCGTAGCGCCGTACAGGGACAGACAGAAACACGATACAGGGTGAGACAGCACAGTACAGTTAACAGAAATCACAGTAACTCAGAAGCTCAATGAACAGCTAGATTAGAGGTGAGCGCCCCCAGCGGGGTAGGGACAGGGGCCGGAGGACCTCACGGAGGAGACAAGGAGCTGGAGAGCAGAGTTAAGGTGGTGGAGAACAGAAGGAGAGGAGGCCCTGCTCGGAGGAGCGTACAATCTAAGGGGAGGGTAAGACGGACAGAGACACAATGGTAGGAGGAGGGAATGGGTAGAACGGAGGCAGAGACGGAGAGGGGGGGGGGGGGGGAGAGGAGAATGAAAAGGAGGGAAGTAGGAGGGGGACAGGAGAGGAAGGGGGGTAGGGGGAGACTGGGAGGAGGTCAATGGGTGGGGGACGGAAGGGCTTTAAAGGAAGAGGTGGGTTTTTAAGGCCCGTTTGAAGCTGGACAAGTTAGGGGAAGTTCTGATGGAGCGGGGGAGCTGGTTCCAGTGGAGGGGGGCAGCGCGGGAGAAGTCTTGGATGCGAGCACGGGAGGAGGTAACCAGGGGGGAAGAGAGGCGGCAGTCGTTAGCCGAACGAAGAGGGTGGGATGGAGCGTGAATGGAGATAAGGTTGGAGATGTAGGGAGCAGTGGAGTTGGAGAGGGCCTTGAAAGTAAGAGTGAGGAGCTTGAACACGATTCTGTAGGGGATGGGGAGCCAGTGGAGGGATTGGTAGAGGGGGGGAGACAGAAGAGGAGCGGCGAGAAAGGAAAATGAGCCGAACGGCTGCATTGAGTACGGAGCGAAGGGGAGCAAGACGAGAGCGGGGGAGGCCAGTAAGGAGGAGGTTACAGTAGTCCAAGCGGGAGATAAGAGAGTGGACAAGGCCTTTAGTGGCATCTTGGGAGAGGAAGGGCCGGATGCGTGCGATTTTGCGCAGCTGGAAGCGGCAGGATTTGGTGAGAGAGAGGATGTGAGGGACAAAGGAGAGAGAGGAGTCCAGGGTGACGCCAAGGCAGTGAAGTTGAGAAACAGGGGAAATAGAGGAGTTGAGAGCAGTGATAGAAAGGTCGGAAGGGCAGGGGGAGTGAGTGGGGGGAAAGACAATAAGTTCGGTTTTTGTGAGATTGAGTTTGAGGAATCTAGAGGACATCCAGGAGGAGATGGCGGAGAGGCAGGCGGACACCCTGGAGAGGAGGGAGGGAGAGAGAGAGGTCGGGAGAGGAAAGGTAGAGTTGGGTGTCATCCGCATAGAGGTGGTACTTGAGACCAAAGGAGCTGATGAGTTCACCGAGGGAAGAGGTGTAAAGGGAGAACAGTAGAGGTCCGAGAACAGAGCCTTGGGGGAGGAGGGGGGGGGGGAGACAGATCCGGAGGTGGAGACGGAGAAGGTACGATCAGCAAAGTAAGGGGTGAACCAGGACAGGGCGGAGCCGGAGAGGCCAAAGGATTGAAGGGTGTGGAGCAAGAGCGGGTGGTCAATGGTGTCGAAGGCCGCTGAGAGATCCATGAGAATGAGAAGGGAGAAGTGGCCCCTAGCTTTGGCAGAGAGGAAATCGTTGGTGACTATGGCCAGGGCAGTTTCGGTGGAGTGGAGGGGGCGGAAGCCAGATTGGAGCGGATCGAGGAGGGAGTGATCAGAGAGGTAGGTGGAGAGGCGGCTGCAGACGAGCCTCAAGTATTTTGGAGGCAAAAGGGAGAAGAGAGATGGGGCGATAGTTGGAGAGAGAGGTGGGGTCGAGATGAGGTTTCTTAAGAATGGGGGATACAAGAGCGTGTTTGAAGGAGGAGGGGAAGATGCAGGTGGAGAGGGAGAGGTTGAAGTGGTGGGTGAGGTGGGAGCAGGTGGCGGGGGAAAGGGAGCGAAGGAGGTGGGAGGGGATGGGGTCCAAGGGACAGGAAGACGGAGGAGAGGATGAGATGAGAGAGTGGACTTCTTCTCCCGTAGGGGGGAAGGAAGGAGAAGAGGGAGTGGTGGCGAGAGGGAGAGGGAGGGAGGGTGGGGGCGGGCGGGTGCGGGGAGGAGGAGATTTCGAGACAGATGTCCTCGATTTTAGAGGAGAAGAAGGAGGCAAAGTCAGTGGCAGTCAGGGAGGAGGGGAGAGGAGGGGAGAGGAGGGGCGGGGGGGGGGGGGGGGGAAGAGGAGGATGCTGAAGGTGGCGAAGAGGCGGCGGGGGTTGGAGGACTGGGAGGAGAGATTGTTTGGCGAGAAAGAGAGCGGAGCTATAGGAAGAGAGGATGAACTTGAAGTGGAGAAAATCAGCCAGGGAGCGGGATTTTCTCCAGTGTTGTTCAGCCATACGGGAGCATTTTTGGAGGAAGCGGGTGAATTTGGAGTGCCAAGGCTGGGGTTGGGAGCGACGGGGTTTGACAGCGTGGGCCGGGGCGATGGTGTCAAGAGCAGAGGTGAGGGTGTGGTTGTAGAAGGAGACCGCCAGGTTGGGGCAAGCCTGGGAGGAGAGGGGAGAAAGGAGAGTGTCAAGAGTAGAGGACAGAGTAACAGGATCGAGGGTGTCAAGGTTGCGCCTGGAGTGAGTAGGAGTGGGCATTTGGAGGGGAGCGGGAGAGGAGGAGAGAGAGAAAGAGAGAAGGTGGTGGTCGGATAGAGGAAAGGGAGAGATGGAGAAGTCAGAGAGATTACAGAGGTAGAAGACTAGGTCGAGGGAGTGACCGAGGCAGTGGGTGGAGGAGGAGGTCCATTGTGTGAGGCCAAGGGAGGAGGAGAGGGTGAGCAGTAGAATGGAGGCAGGGTCGGGTGGGGTTGTCGATAGGGAAGTTGAAGTCGCCGAGGATGATGGAGGGGAGGTCAGAGGAGAGGTGGTGAGAAAGCCAGGCGGTGAAGTTGTCGATGAAGAGGGAGGTGGGACCAGGGGGCGGTAGATGGCGGTGACACGGAGGTGGATGGGGTAGAAGAGACGGATAGAGTGTGCTTCAAAAGAGGAGAAGGAAAGGGAGGGTTCGGGGGGGGGGGGGGGATGACCCGAAAAGAACAGGCGGGGGAGAGGAGGAAGCCCACACCACCGCCTGGACGGGCTCCGGGTCTGGCGGAGTGGGTGAAGGAGAGGCCACCATAGGAGAGGGCGGCGGGGGAGGCAGTGTCGGAGCCGGAGAGCCAGGTTTCCGCAATGGCAAGAAGGTTAAGAGATTTGGACAAGAAGAGGTCATGGATGGCGGTGAGTTTGTTGCGGACGGATCTGGCATTCCACAGGGCACAGGAGAACGGGAGGGAGGGAAGAGGAGAGATAGGGATGAGGTTGGCAAGGTGGGCGAGGTGTAGCCCCGGGAGAGGATGGGAATGGCGCTCGGACAGGGGGGCATAGAGTGAGGAGGGAGAGACGGAGAGAGGAGCGAGGGAGTGAAACAGTGAACAATGGAGTGGGTAACAGAGAATAATGGAGACAAGATTGGGGACAAGATTTTTGCAAAGGAAAACTAATCAATGGCAACTGTACTGAATAGTTCGCTCTGAAGGACCAACTACCATCAACATAGAAACTAGAAAGTCCTATAAAACAAGAGTATTTTTATGCACTCATCCTTTATTTTCCCTTTGCATAGTTCTAAAGACCTTTAACAGAACACGGCTACAAAGTTTCCACTAACCTCACAGGTTTGCAGCATAACCAGCAGCAAGTGAAGCCTTAATTGTAAAAATTGGTCTTAGGCAAGGACCTCAGAACCCAACATTTAAACAATTTAAGAAGAAAGCGAATATGGGCGATTTACATCTGCCAGGGAGCTCAGCAGGATGTTTTGTTTTTGTTATTTAAAACGTTTGGAGTGTTTTTCTTTTTTCACAAAAACATAAATATTAACCATGTACGTACATGTCCGTTCTACCACCAATGCCGGTCTGCAGATCTGGCAGCTGTGTTCCCCCTGCACCTTGCTGTGCCATCCGGTATAGTGCGATTTCGTGCTCTCTATATAGAACATGGACTATTCCCCAAGCCGTATATAGAAGGGGCTTGGGTCAATGAACTGCAGTCATAATGGCACATGCTGTACAAGCTTCTGACAGCAGTCTGAACGGACAGAATAGACAGCCTGGAGGTGGATACTGTCTCTTGAGAAGCCCTTTAAAATCTTTAGTCCCTACACTGAAGCCTTTCTACCAGTGAGTAATGCTTTAACACTATCAGACCGGCCCACTCACTGTCAGCCATGATACAGTCACCTCCCAGAATATGGAGGCTTTCACATGAAGAAATATGCATTTTATGTCATTGAAATAGTTATATTTATTTATAATTCACATCATTCTTGTTTACTCACTCTGCTATTTCCATGTAGCCACAAGAGGCCGCAACGTGTAGAGGCGTCCACCCCTCATTATCCGCTTGATTCACATTGGCACCGTGGTTTACTAAGAATTCTACCACTTCCAGGTTCTCATCTATACAGGCCTAGAAAGAGGGTCAGAGGAAAATGGACATATTAAATACTAGCAAAAGAATATCGACATTAAATCCATTGTGTGGTCTCAATTTATAAGGCTTGTCTTGTTTTTCCATTTAGAGGATAGTTCAAACAGAGCAATGGGCAAGAGGGATAGAAAATACCAAAAAGTAAACAAAACACACATTTTCAAATAAAAGGTTTTGGGTTTTTTTACATTTCAAAAAAAGACGACAACACACCTCACCAAACCGTTGTTTCCCTCTATTATAAAAAATACAATGTTTGTCCTTGACCAATCCCAAGGGATTTTTTTTGCGTTTTAACTTTTTTTGTCACAGTTAATAATACAAAAACAGAAGAATTTCCTATTGGATTCAGACGGAGAGAAGATTTTATTTGATATTAAAGAGGTAAATGAGAAGCTGTCAACAGTTTTATTTAATTCAACTTTATTTTAAATGTGTGCGTTTTGTTCCAGCATGCAATGGGAGCCACTAACTAAAAGGGCACGTCGGTGCTTGTGGCTCAACAGCACAAAGACGCACCTTCAGTCAATGGCTGCTGGTGTATTGTGGGGCATATAGTTTCACAATTGTTGTCAGTAGCTTCACAATAGATCAGGAAAAAAATAGTAGGGGGCTCAAAGCCACACAAAGAACTTTTAGTTTTGCACCAAACTTTCCTTCAAGTTAAATCCTAGAGACTTACCAGCAGGCACTTCTATTACACTGAGCAATACTTATGATGCAGTAAGTGGAACGATGGGCACGAAAAAAAAAAAAAAGCACATTGTTCTCATGTGAGCAAGAAGTTCCACTTATGCTGGATTTGGTTGGCCTGTAAATTGTTTCCTGCTCATATTAGCTTGTATGGATTGGCTCAAAAATACAATTACACGTCCCCCTTTAAGCAGTGTCTCAACTTTAGTCCTCACACATTTCCAACAGCTCAGATTGTCAGGATTTCTTTAATCATGCACAGGTCACTTAGTCTACTTGCCTCTGTCAGTAATAATATTACCTTAGGAGCAGCGACGGCAAAGTCCTAAAGGCGGGAAGTGAGTGAGGGGTGTGTTAGTAAAGGAGGGGAGGTGAAGGTTATTGGCAGACTTCAGTAGGCAAGTAGGAGAGTATTTCTTGACAAGGTCAGATATGTATGGAGGGGAGACATTTAAGGGAGCTTTATAGGTGAGGGTAAGCAGCTTGAATTATATTCTGGAGGGCTTTGCAGAGACATCTTGGAAGAGGAATGGTGGCAGAGAAAGATTAGGTGTGACACCACATTAAGGACAGATTGCAGGAGAGAAAGACGTGCAACAGACAGTACCAGAGGAGGGGGAGAAGGAGGAGATTACTACAATAATTAAGGTTGGAGATGACAAGGGTGTGGACAATGGCTTTGACGATGACCATTAGCAAGATACACTGTGCATCTTGGCAATGCTGCAAAAGTGAAGGACTGGGCAAGGGACTGGACATGGGGAGTAAAAATTATGGCAGAGTTAATGATCACCACCAGTTGGGCACGTATGGGAAACAGGAGACATGGCTCCACCATCATCCTTAAGAGTCAGGAGAAGAGGATGATAGGCGCAGAACGCGTGGGGAGAGGAGTCAGAGAGAGGTCAGGGGAGGTAATGTAGATTAGAGTTATCAGCATAGAGGCCGAATGAGCTGATGAGTTGACAAAGGAAGGAGGTGTAAAGAGAGAGAAGTAATGTGCCAAGAGCAGAGCCTTGGGGGACCCCAACAAATAGAGGGAGAGGAGGGAAGCACATTAGAGGAAGAGATGCTGAAGGAACAGTCAGAGGTAGGAGGAAGCCCAAAAAACAAAGCTGCTGAGAAGGTCAATGGACTGAATGGTGTCAATGAGGAGAGGACAGCAGCTATGGGAATTTGCCCACACAACAGCCCCATATCTCACTATATGGATTAGTTTACAATAGGTTGAGTATGCCAAACTATGCACATGGCAGGAGAGCAGCAGATGGTGGCTCTATGGCTGCTGGTGCACTACAACCCCCCCCACATGTCCTGCCAGCCCACAGATGGTATACCACATGTTGGCAGAGCATGGTTGACAGCTCAGTTCCATTACAGAGCTCACACCTGCATTTTAGTTTTGTAATGATATATTCAACACTCAAACCATTAGTACCTGCTATAGACTTACTTCAGAAGAACTGGGCACTATATGACCAATTCCCTTATACCAAACGTATATCTTTATCTTTCTAAGCTGTGTATATCAAAAATACAAAAAAAAAAAAACACAATCAAAACGAAACCCACGTTTGTGTGTACGTGAACATCGCGCAGTTCTACTAAAGACGCTACACTGATGCCTGTCAGACATAGCCGCACAGTAAATCCACAGACTACAGTGTAACACACATTAACACCCTTTATTTAGATAGCTTTACAGAGTGGTAACATGTTCTGCAGAGCTTTACAAAAATATGTCTAGTCAGATCCCCGATGGAACTTACAAAATACTCCTTTTTGGACATGGGAGTAAACTGGAGCACCCGGAGGAAATCCACATTAACACAGGAGGCACATAGTGCCCTTGGAAGTGCAATCATGCCCCCGATGCTTTGAGGCAGCAATGCTAACCACTGTGCCACCAACAGCACAGAACATGTTTTTGCATTAAACAAAAAATGTAATTTACTTCTAATACTCATACAAAGATATATTTACATGGTGTTCTATAAAGCTTGCACCCAGCCAACTTATTACATTTGATCCAAGTCCAAAGTAAAAGGGGGTGAGGACAGGGGGAGTAAGAACAGCTTACAAATGTGCAGTTCCAGCAAGAATCACATTATGTATGGGTATAAAACATGCAGTTGGGCAGACGCCATGTTTCTCACTCGTTTCATGGTATAGAAGGTTACACCGCTTAATGTGTTTGGCACAGATCCTGCTGACTTAATCCTCTACTGGGAGACAACGTGGATCGAGTTAAGAGCCAATGTTTACCTCATACAGAAAGTCTTTCCCGGCTAAAAACACAAGTGGAAATCTGCTGATGTCATTACCCATTGCAAAGCCATTTAGAGCTACACAGAAAAATCTTGTTCTGCTAATGATAGTGGGGAGAGAATTGCAACATTTCTGGAAATATAGCCTAGTAGTGACCGAACAGCCGGTATCTGGAGTGTTGTACTGCCCTGTTCGGTTCATTGTGGCTGCCAATAGCCTTTCCGCACGCTGTCACAATCACTTCCAGCACCCTGAAGAAGCCACTAACGATCTCAGCGGGCTGCACTAGTGCACAGGCACAGCATTCCTGTGCATCATCAACCTTAGCATAACCACTGAACGGTTACAGCACTATAAAGCTGGCACAACTGCAACAAAAAACATCGGATATGCTGTAGTCTTCCAAACTGTAGATTTGTTTAATGTGCAGAAAATGCCAACCAAGGAGAGTGGCAATAAATTGGTATATAGCTTTCAGGGCTGATGAGAGCAATCGCCCAATATCACATTAGCACAGCAGTTAATGTGAACTAATCGTCTAAACAGCAGAGGCAGCCGTTTGCTGGCTAAACCAATGCATGTAGGACAGAGTCCCTCGGCTCCTGGTCTATGGACAAGAGTGCAGTCTATTAATTTTCGTTTAGCGCACACATCATTGTGTGTAGCCCAGGGATCCACTTTAACACCACAATCGTTTATCAATGACAAGACAGCAACTACGCCAAGTGCTGTACACTTTATAGGAAAATTCACAAGCTTTAAAAAAGGTTTCTTTTTTTTATTATCAATTATTATCGCAAACCACATTAATACGGAAATGTAAAAAATGACCACTTACAGTTAATGCATTTTATTATACTGTAGGACATATGAAAATTAGTGGTGGGAAAAGGTGGGGTTGTCATAGCAACCAGATTTTATATATATATATATATATATATATATATATATATATATATATATATATATATATATATATATATATATATATATATATATATATACACACACACAAAACTGATTTTTTGGTACAGACACCACCTTCTCCGTTGCCCTACTTTTTACAACTGTCCTCTAAAAGGATAAACTTGTGTTGCCCACTGCAACCAGATCCTGTTATTTGACCAGTGTATTTTCATGTTTTCTAATATGTTGCCAAGGGCAACACTACCCTTTTCTTTTGTTCTACTCTCCATAAACAGTCCCCATTGTATGCTTATTAGTAAGAGATTGTGGAGGCACTTGTGTTATGCTGCTAAATCATCTTCAAACCAGTTACCTTAATTTACCAGATTGGTCACAGCCCTTAAGCTAATCGGGCTAATCAGACAATAAACGACTGATAGGCCGGATATCACAGTAATATGTACCCTGGAACAATGAACGTTCATCGTTCCAAAGCACAGATCATCGATGGATCTGGTTGGAAGTTTTGCTTAAAAGATAACGTTCAGCTAGGGAACAATGTCGATCCAATTCTGCAGTGTGTATGTATGCACTCTGCATAATTGATCGAACATCTGGAGTTAAGCTCTTTGCAGCAGTCACAAACCTGTCAGCTGTCAGTACCGAACCTGTCAGCAGCATGTTCTGTCTCTAGGTTAATGATCCTGAAGGTAAATCTCCTCCCGCTATCTCTTAGGTTACCACCTTTCCTCCATCTCTTTCCCTCCTCTTATATTTTTTTTTTTTTTTAATTCTTTATTTTGAATGGTCAGTCAATGAAAAATAAACATGTTCAATCTGGGGTAAAACATTTACATTGTATTCATAGAAGAACATTAATAATTTAGTAGAATCCAACGAAGGCGTTCTTTGACAACTTGAGACTTGAATTGACCATATTTTCATTTTTTTTGCTTTTGTTTAAGTATACAAACCTAAAGTACAGTAGAATGGGGGGGGGGGTGAGGAGGGTTAGGAGGGAAAAAGATGGGGGGGGGGGGAAGAGACCACAAACGCTGATGCAGGAGTGTGATCGAGAAGAAGATAAAAGGTAAATGTTAGAGGACAGGAGATGTCGGAACAGGAGCGGGGTCCTGATCGCCGCACATGGGTCAGAACGAAGTCTTTAAGGGCCAGAGGGGAACGAATGTTCTGCAAATTGCCAAGGAGCCCAGACTTGGTTGAAGGTGTAACCCCTATCGTGTAAATAGTAAGTGATCTCTCCCATTGCCGCCACATGCCATATTTGCTTTTTAAGGGCAGACAGAGATGGAGGAGAGCTGCGTTTCCAATTAAGGGCTATAAGGGATTTAGAGGCTGTAAGGATGTGTGCAATTAGCTTTCTAGAGAATTTGTCAAGATCTGGGGGGTAACAAAGGAGGAAATTCCAAGGGTCCTTCGCCACAGGAGCCTCAAACAGTGTTGATAAAGCCATGGATTGCGTCCCAAAAGGGAGTAATCATTGGACAAGTCCACCAGATGTGTAGCATTGAACCCCTGTGGCCGCAACCCCGCCAAAAGTCAGGGGATGAGGAAGGGAACATTGTATGAAGTCGGGTGGGGGTATAGTACCATCGATAATATATTTTATAGGATGTTTCTTTTAGTTTGGTCGAAATGGAACTTTTGGATATCACCAGTCTCATGTCCTCCCAGGCCTCCTCATCTGGGGGGGAGGGAGCAAGGTCCCTCTCCCAGTCAGCTTCATGTGGGCATTGCGAGTGGATAGTGGATTCAAGAAAGATACTATAAAGCTGTGATATCATACCTTTATCCATGGGGTGGAGTTTACAAAGGTTCTCGAACGGGGTGAGGGGACGTAATAAGTAACGTAATAAGTATCTGGGTGGTAGGGAGCGCAGAAAGTGGTTGATTTGAAAAAAACTCAAAAAGGGGTTAAGTACTCGAGCTGGGGGGCGAGGCTGGAGTTCTGCTAGTGTGAGCCATTGGCCTTGTTTCGAGAAATCTGATGGGAATTTGAGGCCAGCTGGGTCCAAAGGCGGTATCTTACCTTGGAGAGGCCAGGGGGAAATATAGGATTAAACCAAATGGGAGTTAGGGGGGAAAGGGCCGATGTGAGTTTTAGTTTAAAGGAGTAAGAATCCCAAATCTTGACGTCAAATTCCAGTAGTAGGGAGTAATTTTGAAGAGGGGGGGCGGTGTATAGGGGGGTAGACCCCATAGCGGGGTGGAATCAGGGAGGGCTATATATGCCGCCTCTAGGTCAAGCCACGAGGTGGAACCCGAGGGGGCATATGATGCAACAATTTGGGAAAAATGGGAAGCCAGATAATATAGCTTGATATTGGGTAGTCCCCTGCCACCACCAGCGATGGGCCTTTTTTAGAACGTTGAACGAAACCCTTGGGGGCCTGTGGTAGTTGGGTGGTCCCTGCGCGACAGTCCCCAGCCGAAACAGGTCAGGCAAAAGAATGATGCGGAGATACTAGGTAGGCATCATTATGGAATATCAAGTGGGTTCCATGTGGAGGAGCTGCGACACAGGCACACCCAGCAAAAATGTTAGAAAACAGAACCAAGAAAGGACACAATTCGTTATGGTATCAGGGATCCCCGGTCGAGCGGGCACCAACCCCAGAGGGGGGGGGGGGGGGGGGGGAGAAAGACCGTCCGGGTCTGGGGGCACCCAAAAAGCAATAAACAGAATTAACACACCAGTATGATAGTAGAGGAGGCAACATGTAAAACAATTCAAAAGGGGGAAAATGTGGTGATAACCGGTGGAGTTCCAATGTGGGTCACTCGAATATAATAGACAGTACTAGAATAGTATGGGTATGCATTTTAAGGTTGAACAAGATAGAGTGTTATCGTACGATAATGACTTAAAACAAAGATCAGTAAATAGTCGGGTGGTCCCGTGCGACAAATCCTCCTCCCCCCCCCCCCCCCGAAACAAGTCAGGTGGGTGAGTACAGTTGACAGATTAAGAAGGTGTCAATGTACAAAGTCAAATGGCACGTGTTGAGAGAAGCTGCGAAACGAGAGCACCCAGCCAATATGCAATGGAGCAAGACTGCCGACGAACATAAGGCAGTGTGCTTCAGGAGATCCCGAGTCCAGCGGGCCAAATCCCCAAAGGCAAAAAAAGCTGACAGGAGCCAAGGGTCCCCAAATAACTCAGAAGAAGACTAACAAACCCTTATAGGTAACATCTAAAACATTAAATACAACGAATATCGTAAGGTACGGTGATGTTCCAGCGTTGACCCCTTTGGTCTAATACAGAACACCGGAAAAGTATAGGAGGAGTCACAGGAAAGTGAGGCTGATAGCCAGCAGTGTGAGCAACTGGATGAGGGGGATCTCACAGAGAGTGGAGATCCAGAGTTATACACAGGCTTTCTCCAATATGCGGCATTTAGGCCGGACACCGGAGAAAGAGCAGAATAGCAAGAAGAGGAGAGAATGGGAAAGAAAAAAGCATTGAGAATACTGAAAGACAAACCCTGACAAGGAGAATCAAGTCCCGGATGGTATCCTCCTCTTATATTTTAATCTCCCCCTCCTTTTCATTTTCTCCACTTTTTTCTCCTGCCGCCACCCCCTCTCCCCCAATCACTGCACTCCATCCATTCGCTGTGTCTGTCCAGCCTGTAACCGCAAATTAACCGGCTCCGATCCTGACCCCACACATACCAGTCAGCCACCGTCTAGCACAACCTGTGACTTGTAGAACTACAAGTCATAGAAACCGTTGCAATGGCAGATTGAATTGTAGACAGTGTTCCTGTGTGTACGAGTTTCACATTCTGCTCTGACAAAACTAATGAAACTGACATTTGTAGACAGAATGATCTTCCCTCCATGGCAGATCCTAATCTACCCAGCACACCTTCTGCAGAGGGAGTGAGGTGGATTGGGGGGGTAAGGCTATAATTAACCCCTGCATTGCCATTGCTCATGACATGGGATTTGTGTGACCACCCGTCACTGATCTTGCCTCACCAGACTTGCAGATGACTTTATGACAGATGAAGATCACAGATGTGAAGGTTATCGGGTGTAGTGCATACACATTAATAGGCATGTTGATTGGGTTTTTTTTTTTCCTGTCGTTGGTAAAAATATTGTATTGTTAGAATTTTGCTGTGTGTACTTCGCCCTTAGAATGTGTGGGAGATGCTGAAAACTTACTAAATGAGCAAACAATGCAAAATAATAACTTATATGACAGCATGGCTTTAATGGGGGAAGGGGGATATTATACAAACTATATTTTCATCATCTGGTTCTGCAGACAATCGTTTTGTAGTGAAAGACAGAAATAAGTTGTGCAACCTGTACACGAAGAATTTTGCTGTGTACATTAGAAACCGCTTTGAGGGTCATTACACATAAGTCTTAAGCTGGGTACACATTATGTAATCTTACTTCAGATGTCATTTCTGTAAGTATTTTACCAACGACCTAAAGTCCCGATGAGCATACAGATTCATGTGTACACACCTACACAATTTACCTTCAGATCTGTGGTCGTCATCACTCATGACCTACGCTGCTGATCACGAGTGCATACACACCTCCACATTTGCCTGACATCATTCCATCGTTGATAGCGATTTTTAGGTAGTTTATAATGGGGCAGCACGGTGGCTTAGTGGTTAGGACTTCTGCCTCACAGCAGAAGAATCATGAGTTTGATTCCCAACCATGGCCTTATCTGTGTGGAGTTTGTATGTTCAACCCATGTTTGCGTGGGTTTCCTCCGGGTGCTCTGGTTTCCTCACACACTCCTAAAACATACTGGTAGGTTAATTGGCTGCTATCAAATTGCCAATAGTATCTCGGTCTGTGTGTGTCTATATTAGGGAATTTAGACTAAGCTCCAATGGGGCAAGGACTGATGTAAATGAGTTATTAGTGTTATTAGGAATTAGTGGTGCTATATAAATAGATGATGATGAAGTCAACAGATGATATGTTTTGGTGCTAGAAACATGATCGTGGGAGTGTACACACTTTTGCAATATCTGACCAAACAGTCGCGAATCAGGTGATCTGCATAATTGTATAGACGTGTGCCTAGCTTTACAATCTCCTCACACAAATATCTTACGCGCCTGATCTAAACCTCTTACTAAAAACCTATAATCTAAGTAGGAAGGAATTTTTAAACGTAGATTTTCGGCAGGATGTCCCCTCTCTCTCTCAAATACAATAAGCGGTCTACAGCTCAATACTACTATTTTCTCAGCTGACTTCTTTTTATCTCCTATCCTTGTGTCATGTGAAAATTACAGATCACTTATAAAAAGCTATAGCATGTGGGGGAGGGGCAGAGACCAAGAGTACGGATGGGAAGGAAGGGAGACCGGAACGGAGAAGACAGGGAGCGAGGTCAGTTGTGGTTAGTCATTACATGCAGAAATTAAAGATTCTATTATTTGGAACTAAAATAAAAGTAATACAAATACAACATGTCAGGATAATTGCCCCACGCACAAAGCAGAGAACACATACAAGGCAGTTTTTAGAACTTTTGCTATAAAGGGAATATGAAACAACAAAACAAGAAGTAGCAGCTCCTACTAACAGTAAGTGGATTATTGCAGAGAGCTGCCTGTGTCACACTGTGAACAATCAGATCAGGCTTCCTGTCCTCAGCCAGAGCAGTGGATACTTATAAACTTACTAAAAGGAGCAGAGGTCTGTGTTTATAAGTCAGCTGACAGATGCTGTGTTTGCTTCCAGCACCTTGTTTACAGCCAAATTGTGCTTAATGATAGTATGAGAATGGGAAAATGTCATGGGTTCAAACAACGGAGCAAAGTTTATGACCTAGAAAAACCTTTATGCCCTCCAAGTAGCTCTAACTGCAGCGAGATCAATGTCTATTTCCATCCATGGAGACCTACTTGCCACGTGATACGGCTTTCTTCCAACCACATAACTATATACAAACATAGCAATTCCCAGACATCTTGACCATTTATGTTCATGATCTCACTTTTGATTTTACTGTTCACAATATAAAAGATTTATAAAAATTAAACAACTGCAGAAGGAAAATATTATGGTCAACCTTGAATGCGTCAGACTTAGGCTAGTAGTTGTAGCAGGTCTTCTACTGTTCAACCCTTACATGGACAGGCTCAGCTACGCTCTACCATCTCAAGCGCTTCATGTACACAAGTGTCATGTGTAATACCATCACCGCCATTGTTCAGATTCTGCAGATCTCACAAACAATTTGCAGAAACAATTTGCAGACTGACTGCACAAATGCTGGTGCAGACAGAACAACTTGTAAATGCCAGTACCGCATAACACGCTTTCTTGGGAAAAATAAAAAAATATATTTCAAAACTTGCAGCATAGTGTGATACAGATTACCAGAAATCAATTAAAATTAAATTTATCACCATTGATTTTTTTTTTATTTATTTTTTTTAAACTGAACCAGTACCCAACCAGAACCAGAGATAAAAATCTTAATGCAAGTAAAATTGCATAAATCTCTCTCTATATATCTATATATCTATATATCATATATATATATATATATATATATATATATATATATATATATATATATATATATATACACATACACACACACACACATATATACATATACACATATATACATATACAAGTTAACCCGTGCATGATACTCATGCATTCTAGTCAAATCAAGCTACTTAAGGTGTTAAAAAGGTTCTTGTCATGCATTTGGGCCTAGGCCAGGCTTCAACCAATTTTAAATCTTTATAAACACTTTTAACAATTAACAAATTAAACACATCTTAGTATACCAAATTTCAGCCCTTTCTGAATTTTTTTTTTCACACACACTAAGAATTTAGTAGGTCAGTGTATAACTCTGCCCAGCAGGTGGCGCTGCAGCTTGGTTTTATTTTTTCCACACACAGACAGACTAACACACGCCACTAGACATTTATATATTAGATATCACACACACTTGTGTTTTAGAAATGCATAATTTAAAATGCACGCAAATGCACTTAATATGGCACATGTATTGCTCCACAATGCTAGGACAGTGCAAATGGAACAACAACTTTCTGTGTCGCATATATTTACATGAGTTTAAAATACATATTTCAAATGTTAGTGGTTATGTAGCCCCTACAGTCTCAGCAACGAGGTCTTATTGTCCATCTGGTATACCATGAGAGACTTCTATCCTAAGCGTGATTTGCACCGGTAGAAAACCAAGTACAGCCTAGGTGTTTTACCTTCTAGACATTAAAATGCCACATTTCAGGCAGACAAAATTGGCAAGTCTCATTCTACACCTCCTGGACACTGAAAGAAAAACTAAAAACAAGGACAGACAAAAAAAATAAATAATCTTTAAAGTGTTTTCAAAAATAGAAAAGGAATAAAAGAAGCCTGTCTAGATGTAGCCTTTGAAGTAACGATATTGAGAGTGAGGGAGAAAAACTAAAGGGGACTCACACTTGGTGCGGATTGATACTATGAGCTAGATGTATTGTGTGTTTTTTTTAAAACATCTTCACACTGACTTTCATAACTGAATTATTGTGATCTTTATAAATATATCTTCATTAGATAGTGAATCTTGTTGCAGTAACTTCTTTCACATTTCAACTCCTGTACATACACAGAAATAACAGGGTGGGGGAAGGATCAGGACTATGGAGGAAGCTGCAGCCGCCAAAAAAAATGAAGTAATGGAAAAAGAAGAGGTCGGAAAGAGATACTCTGCATGTGGCCTGTCCGTTTACCAAGTAATGATAACGCCAGACCCATCTGCTGCACATTATTTACAAACAGCACTGAAGTATCCCGAGATGATGAATGAAACCAGTGTATGGATACCAAGGATTGCTAGATCCTGATGAAACTACAAGTTCACATACGCTGGAACACGTGTTGAACGTGAAGGAAAAATAATAATAATAGTCACATCACAATCCTGAGCGTATTTCCCCATGTATGAACTTGTCATGTGCGACGATCAAGTTCTACTTTAAAACTGGTTCTGTTTTTATTTTTGAATGGCCTGGGGGACAAGCAACAAAAATGAACGGACATATTCAATGGTTATCGTAGAGGTAAAAATAATAAATATGCATATTATAATCAGAATTCCTTTGCCTTATGTAATGAGGGGGCAGTACATCTATATCGAGAGCGTGGATCCAATTCCACTATGTGTACTGGGGTGTAGTAGGTTGCCCTAGTTCTTGGTTCCAACACACGCCTGTTACATATGTGTGATAGGAAAAGACATGCAGTCATTTAGCCTAGTGTGATGGCACTGCCTTTGTTTACAACATCTAATCCACAGTGTATTTCTATATTAATACTACAATGCAAGTGTTCCAGGCAGCCAGTCACCTGTGTCTGCTGTGTTAGAGAAGCTCCTCCCTCCGAACAACCTGCTGTAGGAGATCCTGGTTTACGTTGCCAGGTATAAACACTACAGTTATTTCCTGTTTATCATTCAGTTCTAATCTAGTGGTGTCAGACATTAGCTTTACTTTCTCATTAAAATCTCAGTGTAAAACAACATCTATTAAAACGTCATACACCAATGAAATTACAAAAGTGATGGAGGCCGCTGCTCTCTTCTGAGCATGTGCTAGCACAGTGTTGGCTAACCTGTGACACTCCAGGTGTTTGTGAAACTACAAGTCCCATCATGCTTTGCCAATATATAGCAGCTTATTGCTGGAAGGGTATGCTGGGACTTGTAGTTTCACAACACCTGGAGTGTCACAGGTTAGCCAACACTGGACTATAGCAAGCACACTTCTGGGGGGGGGGGGGGTTAGCACAAATGAGTTCAACTTTCGTTTCACCGGATAGAAGAAGCATTTTTCCTAAATTGCTGCAACACAACAATCTGACCTGTACAAGAGTAATATTGAACTAGTAATTACTCGTCTGCAAGTATAAGCCTACAAGAAGCAGCATTCCCTAATGCACTGAATAAAACATTTCTACAATTTAAACAAATAGCTGTTGCTCTGAAATTATTATATATAGTGCCCTTGAGGATCACAAATGGACAATATGGGCAATGTATAGAACCTCTAATTGAGAGCAGAATCCACTTAAGATCAGAAGCTACATAGCGAAATAAAGCAGGTAGGTTTATCAATAATTCAGTATAAATGTGGCAAAGAAACAGAGTATCCTTCAAGAAGATAAAAGTCTTACTGGTAAGAACATAAATGAAACCATGTCAACAAGATAAGAGGTTAGATTTAGTCTCCAAACAGATGAACCCTTCTAATCAGTAAGGTGTGGAAGTGATTTTGCTGCGTTGCAATAGTTCTATATGTGCAACAAATTAAAGAGACACTAACCATATACTGTTGCTGTCTGTTTAGTTAAAAAAGTGCCTCCTCCCAACAAGACAAACTGCTGAACAGAGATATAGAGATATAGCATAGTGGATATATTTACATGTATATTATTCAGGCGTAAAATCATTTAAGCACCAGCAATATAAGCATCACTTACAGGCAGCATTTTATCACAGCAGATATCATCAACATTTAGTTATATAGCGCCATCATATTCCGTAGCGCTTTACAATCGGGGACAAATATAGTAATAAACAACACTGGGTAAAACAGACAAAGAGGTAAGAGGGCCCTGCTCACAAGCTTACAATCTATAGGAACAGGAGTCGGATACATGAGCTTAAATCTACATACTGCATATTGGTCCAGCCAGATTGCAAAGGTAAAAAGTGATTTGTATGACATGTGATCCAATCACACAGCAATGTTGGTCTGGGTTCAGAGAGTTGTTGTCTTGTGTGAACTGTGTAACAGGGTAGCCTAGTGAGGTTAAGCGGGTGGTTGAGGAATATTATAGGCTTGCCTGAAGAGGTGGGTTTTCAGAGAACGCTTGGAGGTTTGTAAACCAGAGTCTTATTGTGTGAGGGAGGGAATTCCACAGAGTCGTTGCAGCTCGAAAAAAAGTCCTGTAACCAGGAATGGGGCATGTAATCATCATCATTTATTTATATAGCGCCAGCAAATTCCATAACGCTTTACAATTGGGAACAAACATTAATAAAACAATACTGGGTAATACATAGAGACCGAGAGGTAACAGAACCCTGCTCGCAAGCTTACAATTTATGGGACAATGGGAGTTTGAAACACTAGGGCACTTGCTACATCATATTGCACAATGGACCAGCTAGAATGCAAAGGTAAAAGTATTGAGTGGGCTATGTGATCTGTCACACTATAATGTTGGTCAGAGGGTTGTCGTCTTGTGTTAGCTGTGTAGAAGGTGGCAATAGGGTAACCTAGGGAGAATAAGAGGGTGGTTGAAGAATATCATAAGCTTGTCTGAAGAGGTGGGTTTTCAGAGAACGCTTGAAGGTTTGAAGACTAGAGGAGAGTCTTACTGTGCAAGGGAGTGAATTCCATAAAGTGGGTGCGGCCCGAAAAGAGTCCTGTAACCAGGAATGGGAGGATGTGATGAGAGTGGATGAGAGATGCAGATCTTTAACAGAACGGAATTGTCGAGTTGGGAGATATTTTGTGAGGAGATTTATGTTGGTTCAGTTTTGCTGATGGCTTTGTATGTTAGTAGTAGAAATTTATATTGGATTCTGTAAAAAACAGGCAATCAATGTAGAGACTGACAGAGTGGCTCTGCAAGAACGATTTGCAAGGAAAATCAGTCTGGTCGCTGCGTGCAAAATAGATTGTAGGGGTTTGAGTCTGTTTAGGGAAAAACCAGTAAGGAGGGAATTGCAATAGTCAATGCGAGAGATGATGAGTGCATGAATTAAAGTTTTTGCGGTGTCTTGTGCAAGACGTGTGTCTTCTGCAAATGTTTTACAATAAACAAGACACAAAATAGGATCAGACTAGTTATTATGTAGTAACATTCTGGGACCAGAGTAAATTATACAGGTGTTCATTTTGAGTTGTGGCGCTTGTAACTAAACAAAGAATTTTTGTCCTCAAACTGTCACAGAATCATACAGGGTTTGCATCCTGGTAACACAGAGCACCCCCAATGGGGATATCTATGGTGCCATTATGTGGGAAAGAACAGCAGCAAGCCCATGTAAATCACAAGAGGTTGCAAACAAAAATAAAAATATACATCACAAACGTTTTGGAAAGTTTTGTAAAAGTGCGTCGGCTTCACATAGGCCACAAAGAATCATTCACAGCAACTGTACAGAAAACTTTGGTGGTATATTTATTACAAATGGGGAGGGGGGGGGGTTTGAACACATAATGAAGAAGTGTTAATCTTAGACCAATAGCTCATGACACACACATAAGCACTTATTTTCTATTCAATTACAAGGGGGGAAAAAAACAATGCTTTACATGGAAATTGACAATGTTTGTTACTAGGATCCCACATACCCTAGACAACGTTACATAATTGCCTGCTGAGAGGATTATTTCCCAGAGGTACTCTCGGCCCCATTATTCTTCTGAAGTATGACTAAGGCAAAGAATTTTAAAAAACAGAACAAAAAAAAACCAAAACAAAAAGGACAGAAACAAAAGACTGTAGCAGACACTGAAATAAGACGTGTGTCAATCTGTTCCAGATGCATAATAGACTATATTTCCCACAAGTGTTTAAAAAGGGACCTCCAGAACTTAGAAGATTTTACCCCTCCCCTGTACTCACACTTCCTCTAAATAGTAGAGTCTGAGAGGTTCCGTAAGGATGTCCAGCTCTACCCAGCTTTGGCCTAACAACCCTGCCAGAGCAGTTTGTATCCAAAATTGTCCCGATTGTCTGTTCGGACAATGTGACAAGGATACATGTCAAAGTTATAAGTGATATACAGAGAACAATGGTTTGATGTGGTCCGCAACTAAAAGGAACGGAATGGGTCAAATTGGCAGGCAACATGCACTTTGTAATCGGAGTTTGGCATGCGTAAAATGGTCACCACACATACATATTAATAGCAAAGAAATATGGGTGCAGTTCAAGCAATATCTAGCTACATGCCCAAAATAAAATGTAACACATACATATAAGTAGACATGAAACCAAATAAAAAAATAAAATAAGTGAGTCCGCACCAATAAGAAACTTATATAAAAAGGCCAAGCGGGGTATTTGACAATTTATTGGGGGCTGATTTGGAAGCTGGAAAGCTCAGTTTTGTAAGGACATTCTCCCACCAAGTGGACCATAGCGGTGTATTAACCGCTGCTCCAAACCTCCCACTGCCTGACTCAAGCCAGTGAATAAATCATGTCAGCCTGGAAGCGCTTTTCCCAACTAAATAATAGCGGCACTTCTTGTTAACAAGTACCAAAATGTTGCCATTGCTAAAGGACAACTCAAGAAAGAACCCAAAGAAGGCTCCAACCACAGCAGAGAGTCCCAAAAAAAAAAAGGCAATGAGACCGGCAGCTGTAAAAATCACTTAGTCGGACAGCGGGAGAGTTGAACGCGTGCTTCAAGTCAGCACATCTCTGCAGCGTTGTCTTATAAATCATACATATTTTTTATCAGTGAAAAACTAATAAAAAGTTCAAGCACTGACTTCTCAGTATTTGCTCTGCGATGTGTTGATCTTCTGTTATCAGACTTTAATCGGTATGAGCCTGCATGTAAAAGACAGCACTGCACATTCCTGCTGCATTTCTAAATGAAATTACTAATCACTTTGTGGGATCTAAAGCAAGGCAGAAACTTGTAGTCAGGCATAGTTCAGACACTAGAGTGGGGTGGGGATGGAACACGAAAAAGCACCACCAAAAATGACCAGGTGCTGGTGATACTTAGATCCCCACTGCAAGATATGCCCAAGGAGGAAGGTAAAATTATTTGAGTATCACCCCATTTCCCTTAAACGGATAGCAGAACTGAGTGGTTGACAAAGCAATGTTGGCTGTTCTTTCGGCCAGAATACGAGTTTTATGGTCCATAAAAAAAATTAAAAAATTTTTTATTTACAGAACTAAGTATTAGTTGACATGTTTTAATATTGTTTGAGCATTTTGTAGTGTACTAGAGGTTTAATTATTTTCTTTATGTTCGTTGTGGAAATACATGTAAATGAAGCGCGACAAAAACCTTCAAGAGCCCAATAGCTTCAAATGTGTTATAAATATGTGCAGTTTCCTACCCACCTGGTTGGTACACTGCAAAAAACTTACTCAAAAGTCACTATAGAAAATACAATATATTATCATTGATACCAATATCCATGTTATGGAACCAATTCTCATGAATGGATGTCATTTAGCACTCCAGCAAAAGTTTAATAAAAACATTAAAAAGCCCAAAACATCATGAAATGATTTAGCTTTCATATGGTATTAACATTTATGTTGCACCAGCAAAGACCACAGTTCTTTACAACTGTGAACAAACATAGTAACACTGGATATTAAACATACAAGGGGGTCTACTTATTAAGAGTGCTGCTTACCACACCAAGAACATCTGTGATCTAGCAATTTACAAAAAAAAGCAAAAAGAAATAAAAAAAAATAAAAAAAATGCTTTATTATAATAAAGCATTTTTTCCATTGGTGCCCTCTTGGCCAACACCAAACTGGGGAGCAGAGGGACTGAGGAAGTGGGAGGCCCCTGCTGAAGGCTACCGCCGGTGACAAGTCATCACCAAAAGGGCCCCACTGATAGTCAGGAGCCCCAAAAACTCCTCTTATAAATAAACCACATAGTATGGAAAGAGAATAAGTAACTCTTACATGACCGTTGTAGATGGGTGGTAACTGGGCAGGATATCATAGGGAGGTTAAGATGAGGTCTCAGGAATTTTTTAAGCTTGCCTAAAGAGATGTTTTCAGGGAACGCTTGAATGTTTTGAGGCTAGGGTAAAGTCTTCTTATACAAGGGAGGGAATTCCAGAGCTGTTGCAGTCCGAAGTCGTCCTGTAACTGGGATCGGGAACACACAATGTGTGATGAAAGGTGCAGATCTTGGGGAGAATGAAGGGGTAGAGTTGGGAGAGGTCTTGAGACAAGTGAAGAGAAGCATGTTGTGCCAATTTAGTTTATAGCTTTTGTATGTTAGTAGAAAGTACTTTGTATTGCATTCAGTAAAGTGCAGGCAACTGATGTTGGGAATGGCATAATGGAGTAGCCGTAGAACATTGGCAAGAAACATTGCTCTAGCCATCATGTTCATGCAGACTTTCACCCCTAGAATCTACACCTATCAGCCAAACATTAAAACCACCTGCTTAATATTGTGTAGGTCCCCCATGTGCAGCCAAAACAGCTCTCTCCTTTCAAGGCATGAGTCCACAAGACCTTTTGAAGGTGTCTTATGGTAACTGGCACCAGGGTGTTAGCAGCAGGTCCTTTAAGTTTGCAAGCTAGGGCCTCCGTAGTTTGGACTTTTTTATTCCCAGCATATCCCACAGATGCTCGATCAGATGGAGATCTGGGGAATTTGATGGCTAAGTCACACCTTGAAGAGGCCAGTGCCATCAGGGAATACAGTTAACATGAAGGGATGTACTTTGTCTGCAACAATGTTTAGATAGGTGGTACGTGTCAAAGGAACATCCACATTAATGTCAAGACCCAAGGTTTCCCAGCAGAGCACTACCTGGGGAAGGGATGGCACCATGATGCACTATGGGAAGAGGCAGTGTGATGCTCTGGGCAAAACAAAGCACATGCACCTGGCCGACCACATGATGTAAAAGAAAACATGATTCCTCAGACCAGGCCACCTTTGTCCATTACTCCATGGTCCAGTTCTGCCTCTCACATGCCCATTGTAGGTGCTTTCTGCGGTGGACAGGGATCAGCATGGGCACTCTGACGGCCTTGCGGAAACTTGCACTGCACTGTGTGTTCTTGCACCTTGCTATCACAGCCAGCATTAACTTTCAGCAATTTGTGCTACAGTAGCTCTTCTGTAGGAATGGACCAGATGGGCTAACCTTCACTCCCCCACACGCATCAATGAGCCTTGGGCGCCCGTGTCTCTGTCGCTGGTTCATCGGTTGTTCTTGGTAGGTAGCAACCACTGCATACTAGGAACACCCCACAAGACCTGCCGTTTTGGAAATCCTCTGAACCAGTGGTCTAGCCATCACAATTTGTCAAAGTCGCTCAGATCTTTATGCTTGGCCACTTTTCCTGCTACCAACACATGAAGTTCAAGAACTGACTGTTCACTTGTTGCATAATATATCCCACCCCTTGACAGGTACCATTGTAACGAGATAATCAATGTTATTCACTTCACTTGTCAGTGGGTTTTAATGTTGTGGCTGTTCGGTGTATATTTGTTAGGTGGAAGAATACTATATTGACGGTATGTTTCTAGAGGATGCATAAAACAAGCAGCTCTCCACACATATCTAACCCATGAACTGATTAAATGCAGCCCACAATAGGGAACCGTATTAAGACAATCACTCCACAAATGCTCACTAACAGTCATGAAGTTAAAAACAAACATCAGGTTGCAGAGATAAGTGAAAAATCAATTTTTAGAGAGACACTGTAAACAATGAATTACTGAGCACATCTGAAGGACCATTTTGTCAAAACCTATTAATTGGTAATTGTTGCAGAGAATGTAGATAAAATATCTTGTTTATTCTCCGACGTGGCCTACAGTCAGTCAATGACTAAACAGCTGGTGGGATGGGTCAAAAAGGAGCTTGATTAAGCTGGCTACAAAGATCGAGACCCAGGATTTTCAATTTGCTTGTACATTTGTTATCTTGGGATCATGCGCTCCTATTGCACGATACCAGCAAGGATTAAACAGGACATGGGTATACTTTTGTGTGTGAATCCAACAATCGGCAAAGTGCCTTTTCTTACTTACTTAGGAAACTGCAAGAAAATTTCTCATGTCTTTGAAAGTTTGAAAATGGAACAGAATATATAAATATATTTAAAGTGTGAGATGTACCGTTTACCTTTACATTAAATTCTGAACAGCTTTGCTTATAAAAACATTCAGTGGCTTCTTATGCATGGTCATGCCTCTTATATCCCACGCACAACTTTGTACGCATGAGGCTCAGACAAGTGCATTACTATAAATTGTGATGGGCAAGCCATCACCTGCGCCCCCCAGCTCTGTGCCTTCACTCCGACATATTCTGAGAATGAGAGAACGCGATGGTAGAAGCCGGCTACTGCATTATGTGACCTTGTACGCACAATATAACAAGGTCAGCAGCAGTCTGCACCACGAGGTCTCCCTCCTTCCTCTTCGGGTTACAAGGCAAGTGGCCTAATGGCATGTGGGGGAGTTTTAGAGCAAGTGGAGGTTTGAGTGGCATATGGGTCTACGCACTTGGCTGATTTCTTCTGAAACGTTAATTGAGATTTTATTTTTAGATATAAAACATGTATTTGTGATTAAGATGTTGCCCTGCTTGTATGTTGAGTTTTGAGAATCATTAACCAAATAACCATTATGTTAAAATATTATATACAGTTATGTTTTACCAAATAATTATAGTAATTCTCGTAAAAATAAGAAAAAAAAAATGGAAAAAAACTGGGCAGCATAAAGATCACTGAATTGTTGCAGATCACAGATGAAAAATGTACATTTTTTGCTGGTCTAATGAAGAAATACATTCAATAACCGGTGAATGTTGCACTGTTTTGAATACTACAATCCTCAGTACGAATGCTAGAAACAGACAATATCATGTGGTTAGCCAAACCAGTCATTTCTAAACTCAAGCAGAACTATCTCACTATTATAATCTATACAGTGCCACAGAATTCTGCAGCATCATACATTGGGGAATCAGAGCATAGTACAAAGACACAGAAGACCAAGAGCCAAAATACCAACAAACGAGAGAAACATGGAAGAGACCCTATACAAGGATATCAGGTGCATGAGGCGAGAGTGGACAGGAAAGAGAAAGAAGAGGCCGGCAGGGCCAGCAAGAGTGGAAATGGGTAGAAGTCTGGTGCAATTTTAAGGAGCGTTTATCCCATTTGATGCTCTGATTGGGCGAGGAAATGTATTTCATAGGTGGGGAGCAGCACAGGAGAAGTCTTGGAGGTGGAAATGGGATGTGGTTAGCAGTGGCCGTTGAGCCAACGGTCAATGAACGTGCAGAGAGGTTGTGAGGGAGATTATGTCACAGATTTGGCAGTGGAGTAGCAGCTGAGGAGTTTGAATTAGGTTCCGCAAGGAAGTGAAAATGTAAAGAATTGCAGATGCAGAATGGAAGGAGGAAAATCATTCTATTCTAATCATTAGATTCTATTCATTGTAGCATGGTTTGACACCTTATGTCACAATTGTGTGCAGTTTAAAAAGGTAAATGTACATGGGTTCTCAGTAAGCAGCCATGTTTTATTGAGGAGTGTCAAGTAGTTTTGGAAAGTGGCTATAATGCACCTTAAAATAGGGAACAATGTTCTCTATGAATAAATGCACATTAACAGAGGAAAATAAGATTATGCTGCATCATAGTTGCGCTTCTATAAAACATATACATTTTTCAAAAAGGTATGGTGTTGGTAAAATACTTAAATAATTTAACACAACAAAAGTGCCAAGACATGACAAAGGTATAATTGTCATCATTAGCGCAGGACAACTACGTGGCCCTGGTATTAGAAGTCACAAATGGGGATTGAAGAGTGAAAATTATTTCATAATGTATGTTTGCTTGTATATTTTTTCTTCTTTTATAGTAATTACATTATAATTCAACTGATGGATGGACACATATTGAACAGAGGAGATATGTATGGTTTGTTCACTAACAGCATTGCAAAATAAAAGCCAATAATCCCTCATCTACATGGCGATTGTTGCTATGACGACCACATTAATAGATCACAAGTTCCCAACCTTGTACACCAAGCACCATCACTGTATATTTCTGTTGTAGTGTGAAACAGATTTTAAGTGTTATAAGGCTTTTTTTAAACTTCATATATGAAGCTGTGAAATCACAAGAAAAATACTAGGTGTAAAAGTATCTTAAAAACATGCATGGTTGGAGGTATTATAACTTTCCCTGAACTTCTGTTGCAGAAGTCTTTCATTGAACTAGGAAAAAAAAAAAAAAAAAAAAGAGGCAGAGTTGACCATCTATGTTATGAAAGCCATAACCCCCCCCCCCCCCCCCCTGTAATTCAGGACACCTGTTTTCTATTAATACCCCATTCATACTGCACCAAAAATCCGGGTTTTTGCCGGGGCAAGCTCAAACGACCCGGGTCTTGGTGCAGTATGAATGGTACAAGTCAAAAATCCCGGGTCTAAAAACCCGGGTCTTCAACCCAGGATTTATCGAGGGGTAATTCCCGGGTTGCCTGCACTATGAATGGTGCAACCCGGGCACAGAAAACAAGCCGATTGGCTGTCTGACCTGTAATGCTCACAATATTTACATTAACTGCATACATAAAAACTAGGAAAAAAAAAAAAACTCGAGAGGAAAACAACAGTATGGACTGAAACAACTACTTCTATCATCCACACTATAAGAAACAAACGAAAGAGAAAGGTCGCAAATACTTTACATAGGTGACTAAAGTAAAGTACGGAGCAGTGAGCAGTACAGAACGGAATTGGTGGAAACACTGAAGAAATGTCTGATTGTTTACAAATGATACAATGGAACAATAAAAATTAAAATATCTTATAAGATACACTAACACATCTTTATGGACAAAACAGCAGAAAAGCAGACTATTACAAAAAAAATAAATGTTTTCAGCCAATGAAAACTGCTCTGGTGATGACTCCCACAGATTGTCAGGGCACAGACTTGTGGAGTATGAATGGGGTCAACCCGGGAAATTCCCGGGTCCGAGGTGCAGTATGAATGGTGTTTCTGAGCTGGGACGCTCCGAGTCCCGGCAAAAACCCGGCTTGAAAAACCCAGGATATTGCCAGGGCGGCAGTATGAAAGCGGTACAAGTCTGCAACCATTTGGTTGATTTCTAGACTCTATCCACGGATAATTTCTGCAGAGGTTTAACAATCAACTTTATTTTCACCCAACAACTAGAAATCCAATCCAATTTCTCCTCCTGGAATGATCCCAAGACCTCTGACATCTAATGTACATACAGAAACCGTTTCACAACTACAGTTTGAAAAAGTGAATGGAGAACGAGAACTAGATGTCACACGAGTGTAGAAGCGATTAATTATAAACCGCTTAATATACAGCGCAGAATCCCCTACATCGGACACTAGCTTTAAAACACTTTACTTTTTTGTGGCAGCCGATACGGCCTCACCTTTCAACCTCAAATTAGCCCAGTAATTTCACATGTTTAGCCCAGTCACTCAACAACTTTAACACCAACGTCCCATGACAGATGTAATCCTTTACTATTAACACCGCTTAGGATCACAGCACCACCATAAGCTGCAGATCAGAGATAAACTATACAGCAGGAGGTGTCAGAATCTGCAATTATTTAAAGGGAAAATTTAAAATAGTAATAGTTTCAAATACTAACCTTAAAAATGCATATTCCTTTAAAACAGAGCAGTACAAAAAGCATTAAGTTATTTAAATGTATCCGTGTATATAAATACAAAAATAATTTAATGTACAGCATTGATGACAGGATTACTTGTCCCCAACCTAGAGGCAGAATTGGGGGATAAATATTCGAGGCCGTGCAGCCAATTAAGTCGCTAGAAACAAAAAAGTCATAACGGATATAGGAATACTCCAGTTAAGTTTATAGGCTTAATATAAGTTCATCCTAGGGTTGTCACCTGTCTGGTCAAGATGTGACTGCCAATGTCATTAATAGGGCACAAATAACAGCTATAGAAATGGAAACTTAATAAAAAAATACAGCAGGGAACATCCGCTAGTCTGAAGATAGACACACAATAGCCGATCCATCCACATAACCCTACAAGTTCATCACAACATACTTTTGACAGCTTATGGCTACATTTTGGCAATTTTAGGCAAGGGAAGGCTGTCTGCAGTACCCCCTTCAATAACCTCTGTGTCTCTAGTCACACGGCAGGCAGATTAATCGCATTATATACATGGCGAAATTTGTAATCAATTGTCAAATACGGCTACATGTATGATGGCAGGGGGAAGACAAGCACGAAGAGGAGTTGCGAAGGAGTTTTTGAAGAATTGTAGGTTTGGGAGAGAGAGTCTGGTAGGATAAGGTAATGAGTTCCATAGGTGAGGAGCAGCACGGGAGAAGTTTTGGGGACTGGAATGAGAGAAGGATACAAGGGCTGGGGGAGAGGCGAAGAGATGGAGCAGAGGTATATCTCATGACAAGGTCAGAGATATAAGATGGCGTGAGTGAGGCAGTCGTATGCAGTTTGTGTGATAACTTCCGTAGAGTACAACAGAAATAAGTGAAAACAAAAAAATAGATGTTGTAGACCCAAGGGTAAATGTATCAAGCTGCAAGGTTCCAGCCGGTTTGAAAAGTGGAAATGTTGCCTATAGCAACCAGATTCTAGTTATCATTTATTTAGTACATTCTACACAATGATAGCTGATCGGTTGCTATAGGGAACATCTCCACATTTCAAACCCACCAGAAACTTAAGCTTGATAAATTTACCCCCAAGTCTCAAAAACATGTCCCAGTGCAAAGAATATAATATATTTGACCAATAGGCATCTGGAAAAATGTCACACACAGTATATTTGGGAATGTTATGAGGAGCTCCTTTGCATCAACTGGCATTGTCCATTTATTAATCCTAAAGGCCAAATAAACACAGGTTTTCTACAGTTACACAGGAATGAAAGTCATTCTGAATTTTTAATTAAAGATAGATTGGAAGACTGTTTCATTACAAATGCTCTAATTTTGCCCAAGAATAATCACTTAAGAAAGGCAACAAAAAAGGTAAGTGAAACTGTTTCACAACAAACTTTGTTTTTTCCAGCATTTTTTCCCATTATGAAACTGTACCCATTGCTCACATACTGTGGAGGCAGCCTTCTTTCCCGTTTATGAGAATGCAGAGTATAATTTAACTTAGAAACCGTGTCTCATGTATCACTGATGCATTAAGCACGGAGAGCCTGATCGATCTCACTAGTTCTTAGTGAACTGATGGGCACTTTAAACAGAATATATTATAACCAGTGATCCCAAAGACCATCCGTAGAAACCATTCTGAAAACTGACCACATGCTCCATAAAATTTGGTGGTAACGTGGTTCCACTAACCAAGTATGTTTTGTGATGACAGCTGCATTTTAAGCAACAATATAGGTCTCTTGAATAACAGTTTGACATGCAACCACAGCAAAGACAGTGTGTGTGGTAGAGGATTTAAACTACCACTGGGGCAGGGATTGATGTGGATGATTAAACATTCTCTGCAAAGTGCTGTGTAATACAATGGTGCTATATAAATAAAAGGTTAATATTAATAAGCACCACAACAAAAGCAAACCCCAGACAATCAGCTTTGTAAGGCTTTCTACTTCAGCTAAAATGTACAACCCGATTTCGTTTTACAGTACACATTCATAATATATTGCATACTAAACTGTAAATAAATAAAAGTATATGTAAACAGACTGTCTGTATGGTGCCATAAGAGATAACATAAGGACCATTGCTCTACTTCACAAGAAGCAGTTCAACAACCAATGGTGTTTAATTTGCAAGTAAACAAACAAACACCAGTAAAACAAATGGCAAACACATTTGAAATGTGATTAACTTGCAATTTAGTGCCATTCAGGAGATCAATGGAGGTCACTTCCTTGACCTCAATGCATTGAGCAGATTAATTATAAACGCAAAACATAGGTAGAGGAGTGACATTTGCTGCAGTCTCTCACACAAGTCAAACAGAACATACACTTTCTCGTAGTTCCAGCAATACAATCCTTCCGCCTTTGCCTTGCCAATCCACCAAATAATATTCCACATCACAAGGGAGGTTTCCAAAAGGAACAAAAACGATAGAGGGAATTCCGCTGAACACAAGGTCAAAGCGAAATTCCACAAATGAGGTTTAAAGCAAATATTCAGCAAAACAGTTTTGAAAATGTCACCAATCAACATGGAGAAGGTTCTTTGCACAAATGATAACTAAACAATAGATTTGTTTTCCCTATTACACTCAAATACAAAAATACAATTCACAAATGTTGTTTCAACTGTAAGAAAGATTGCAGTACTAACACTTTAAAACTTTGCAATTAATTTACCCATGACTAATAATGCCACTATTGGTGGCAGATATATATTTTCAAGAGGTACAATCTTACTTTAACAATACATTACCATATATTTAAAAGGATTTTTTGCAATCAATGTCACAAGTTAATATGATCACTTTCAAACATTGTTCATTTCTAATGCTTTATGGTTGAACCTGTAAATCTGTCAAGCATTAATCATTTTACAGAGCCACAGCAGTTTCAGCAAAACTCTTTTGTACTATAGGGTATTCAATTGTCAACGCTAACAAACGAGCGCTCAAAAAATCTTACCGTTAATACGGCAATTACTCGCGGAATTTCAGCTCACCGCTCCCTGAGCGGCGAGCTGAAATTCCGCGAGTAATCTACCGTATTAACGATTTTCGCGCGCAATATTACCGTATAAACGGTAATATTTTTGGAGCACTCGTTTTTCAGCGTTAACAATTGAATAAGAACCTCAAGGGGCGTATTCAATTGTTCCTCCGGCCGCCGGAAAAACGAGCGCTTTAAAACTATTACCGTTTATACGGTAATTTTGCGCGCAAAAGCCGTTAATACGGTAGTTTAGTCGCTGAATTTCAGCTGCGAGATGAATTTCAGCGAGTAACTACCGTATAAACGGTAATAGTTTTAGAGCGCTCGTTTTTTCCGGCGGCCGGAGGAACAATTGAATACCCCCCTAAATCTTTTAAAAATGAATTGACTTGTCAGTTGAAGTTAGCACAAAAACAGGTTAAACACAACTTTAATATATGATTATTCTTCCATTAGAATACAGTAGAAAGGTCAATGATTTGCAAACCATATTATCAATTGGGAGATGGGTATTAAATATTGAGCTCCCAATATAGAAAAGTAAACAATACTTTCTAAAATTCGGCAACTCAGCCTGATCTGTCGGAGCAGCACACAGTTAAAAACTGCATTGACGGATTTATTTTAAGTTACTGTAAGGTGATTAAGCAGGATCAGTAAGATACAAAACTGCCCTCTTTAAGGAACTCTGAAGTTTTCTACAGCTGTGTAGAATGAAACAGGCTGCAGTGAGTGGGTTAAACATCTACAAGCATCAATATACAAACTATAAACGTAGAAATCAGATAGTATGTTGTGTAATGAAACAAAGAAGGACATTGGGTCTACAAGAATACAAATCATTGTTGTACTGTTTGCAGTAGAAGTACAAAAAAAAACAAGGACCAAGCAGATAACATGTTAGCTCTTGATAATGCTTCTGGTCTGATAAAGAGACATCAAAGGAATACGTTTCTTTAATTAGCACTCTGGGTACTGCTAGCTCTCTCAAGCAATGCAGGGAAATGTATGGGCTGTACAGGATATAAAGATTTGAAATTAAATTAGTATACTACCAATTATAAACAAGTAAGAAACACTTGTGCATAGTATTATATCTGAAAAGTTCAAGAAACGTTAGGTGTAAACTTAACATCCATAAAGCAATTATTGATGACAATGCACTTTTAGTCTTTAAGTATCACACTGGGTATAATATAACTGCGATGTAGATACAATATTGAATCATAAAGCAATGAGAGAATGAAGACAAGAATGACCTTTAACTGTTACATGAAACCTTTCCTGTTACAAAGCTATTCTGACAGACTTCAGACACATTATGCATCTCATGTATGAAGTTATAATTGTTTATGTATGATACTATTTTATATTTTTACTTAGCAATTGCAGACCAAATACCAGGAGGCTTCAATACTCAAAACTACACAGTATTCTGAAAGTGAGCAGATAACGTTTGCCAGCTTCATGGACATTTGCTAAATTGCTACACATTACATTTCCTTCAAAGTGCAATAAGCTTCCCTCTGACTTGTCAGATAGTTCTAAGGTCCATTCAAGATATGATTGGGCAGCTGGTTATCTGAAGATTCCCAATTTACCAGTGACAGCTAAACTCTACTTGCACTGCTGACAGCTCCCTCCTGGAGTTATTGTGCACTTGCCAACTAACTGCAGAGACAAGACAATGACTGAACTGCCCAGATCTGTGTCATCTGCTTTATAGGTGGCAGCATCATCACCAGCTACTGGAAACAGAGAGCATAGGGACACCAGCCTTTAAAGGGTCTATTAAATCGTAGTATAGCGAGGGTCCTCAGAGATTTGAGTATTTTGTCAGAATTTACATTTTCACAACTCAAGCATGATCAGCAACACTTAGCAAACCTCTGACTGTGGTTCATGTACGGTTTTCTGTTTTATGGGTGGGCAACGGATTGCATCAAACTGCAGAGACATCTGCAACAGATTGTCTTAACATAGAGGCCCATTAAGATGTAGGCTTAAGAATCTGTCTGCAAAGTCTCTCTGACAGCCAAGACTTAAAAAGTAGATTATGCCATTTAATTTGAACAACCTGCCAACACTAGAGTGTCCAGCACAGCTTTCCAATAGCCTGTGTGTGGCCCATACAGAACTCTATACAGCTGTCACTAGAAGACCCTGGCCTGTGTGACATCCCACGCAGGACCCTGGCCTGTGTGACATCCCACGCAGGACCCTGGCCTGTGAGACATCCCACGCAGGACCCTGGCCTGTGAGACATCCCACGCAGGACCCTGGCCTGTGAGACATCCCACGCAGGACCCTGGCCTGTGAGACATCCCACGCAGGACCCTGGCCTGTGAGACATCCCACGCAGGACCCTGGCCTGTGAGACATCCCACGCAGGACCCTGGCCTGTGAGACATCCCATGCAGGACCCTGGCATGTGTGACATCACATATGACATCACATGTCCACCACCAGACACGCTGCATCACTAGTGCTCTCACCTGGTGCAGGGCACTGATCCCGTCTGTGTTCGTGCTGTCAATGACATCCTTCCCCGACTCCCCTCTCAGCATCTCCTCCGCCTCCAGCAGGTCCCCCCCGGCGCATGCAGCCAGGAACTCCGCTGCCCGCTCGAACCGGACCGTGCGCCCATCCCCTTCTCCTGAGCCCCGCTCCCCCTCATCTTCCTCCTTCCCGTCTCCAGTCCGCCTCCTGCGCCGCTGCCACCGGGGCTCGGCCGCCTCCTGGTTGGTGCAAGAACGAGCCCACTGCCGGAGCTGCTCCCTCCGCCTCTCCTTCGCTTGCGCAGCGGCAGCAGCTCCTTCCGCCATGTTCTGTTTATCTCTCTCCGTAATGCCGCCGCCTGCACCCCCCTAACTGCTCCTCCGCCCTTTACGTCTCTGGTTCCTGCCGCCAGCTTGCTGCTCTCTGCGTCCTGACGTCACCAGGCTGCGTGCGCACGGCATGCCGGGAAATGTAGTCCCGCTGCCAGGAACCTGCTGCTGCTGTTAGATTCTATCTGTAGGCTGTGTGCGCACGGCATGCCGGGAAATGTAGTCCCGCCACCAGGAACCTGCTGCTGTTAGTTTCTATCTGTCACCAGGGCCATCTTTTCCATTGGGCACGATAGGCAGGTGCCCGTGGGCCCCATGGGCAAGGGGGCCCCATAGGCAGGGCTCTTAATTAGAATAAATAATCCTGCAAAAGAAAAAACCTTCAAGGGTCACTGAGCAAGTACATCTATCTATATCTATCTATATATATATATATATATATATATATATATATCATACTTGCCAACATTTTTTTTCCCTTTTCCGGGAGATGCCGGCTGGGACGTGGGCGTGCAGGGGGCGGGGCTGCGAAATCGCGTCATTTTGGCCCCGCCCCCGTGACGAAATGACGCAAATCGCGTCATTTTACAGTGGGGGCGGGGCTAAACGCCGCGATTCCGGGTGAATCGCGGCGTTTAAACTAAATTTTTCCCCCTTCCTATCAGGGAGATTGCCACACTCGTCCGGGAGACTCTCGCAAAATGCGGGAGTCTCCCGGACAATCCGGGAGAGTTGGCAAGTATGATATATATATATATATATATATATATATATATATATATATATGGGCCCCAGTGCACGGCTTTGCCCCGGGGCCCATAATGTTGTTAAGATGGCCCTGTCTGTCACAGAATCCTGACTCACTACAAATACTCTTCATTTATAGGATTAGTAAAGACAGTACTAACTTTATGGTCAGAGGAAGTAATATATCCTTAAGGTTTTGTATTTTCTAGAATATCATGTCTGTAGCTGTCTAGGAGCTGTGGCTCAGTAAGCAGTGGATAACATACCAAACATTTCCTTTCAGAAATATTATATTATTAAATATTTTTTTAAAATCTAGAGTTGTTTTGGAAATAGCTGGCAACACAAATATTTTTGGATTTTGAAGCATGTTAAGTACTGGATTTATATCCTTGTACTTGAATGGAATTTGTTTTACTGTAGATCTCATCTATGAAACCACCTCTATTTGTGCAACTGCTCCATGATTTCAGATAAAAATCATAGGTTTGCAGAATAAGATGGTGACGTTTGGGGAGTAACAGAAGTTTGCATCGGCTGATTGGATGAGAAGGAGTGTTCATTGCAAAGTACAAAAAAAAATCTCACACACAAAAGTGCCACATGTAATAAATTCAGTCCTGGGGGTAAATGTATCAAGCTGAGAGTTTTCCGGTGGGTTTGAAAAGCCAATCGGATTCTAGCTATCATTTATTTAGTACATTCTACAAAATGATAGCTATAATCTGATTGGTTGCTATAGGCAAAATCTCTACTTTTCAAACCAGCCGGAAAACTCTCAGCTTGATACATTTACCCCTCGATGTCACATTAATGTCATGATTAATTTAAGCAGTAAATGAGGCTAAACCAAGTAGTGTTATAGGAACACTTTTTGACAAAGCCTATCTGATTCCGTAAGCTGTGCTCGTTCCAAGCCTATAATCAGGATTTAGCATACCTTCCAACATCTAAATTTACGAAATCGAGACAAAATATCCCTGGCCCTATCTGACCAAACTCCAATGCACCAAGAAACACCCAATTTGGGGTGAAACTCCACCTGCTTTCATGTAAGCTCCATACCTTTCGAGGCCAGTGAGTACGGACTTTCCCACCAAAATTGGGACAGTTGAGAGGTATAACAAACAACACACTTGGTCACTCTACTTGCCTATGTTTATTTGGCAATCCAGATGCATCAAGTTTCTGAACTCTAGGAAAATTTACATTACAATTTATAGACCTGCAATGACAAAAATATGAATTGTTCTGAGAGTACCCCTTCCATTTGATGCAAAATGCACTGCACCTAGATGTTTCACTTACAAATACAGTTATCTGTGATTACGTACAACAACACTCCCACATAGAAGGGTTTTTTTCTCTTTAAATAGCAAGTTACCGTAAGTATTCTTAAAGCATGTATCTAATTGTCATTTGTCTTAGCTGTCCTCCTACAAATCATCTCCTTTTCAAAATCTCTCTGGAGGGCAGGCCAGTCTGCAAGTCACACATACAAACTCATAGCTCTCAGCATGTTATGTGATGACATAGTGGGGAGAAAGAGGAGGAGGACTTTACAGTGCACAGTGTAATAATTTCCAAAGCTTTTCTGTTCACTTTGCGCCTGACCCCTTAGGCAAGCTAAACAACATAAATTGTGGGGGGGTTTTAAGACGCATGTAAATCAGTCATACACATGTCTGTATTCAACTAGATATGACAGAAAAGCATGTACCTTTAAATTAGAGATGAGCGCACTCGGATTTCCTGAATCCGAGCCCACCCGAACGTTGCCGATCCGAGTCGGATCCGAGACAGATCCGGGTATTGGCGCCAAATGAAAACTTAAAACCGAGGCTCGGAGTCATAATCCCGCTGTCGGATCTCGCGATACTCGGAACCTATAAATTCCCCGCTAGTCGCCGCCATCTTCACTCGGGCATTGATCAGGGTAGAGGGAGGGTGTGTTAGGTGGTCCTCTGTCTTGGTAGATCTCGTGCTGTGCTGTTTAGTTCTGTGCTGTGCTGTTTAGTTCTGTGCTGTGCTGTGCTGTGTTCTGCAGTATCAGTCCAGTGGTGCTGTGTGCTGTGCTCTGTCAATTTTGAGTTCAGTGGTACTGTGTCCTGTTCAGTCCAGTGGTGCTGTGTCCTGTGCTCTGTGCTTCTAAGGGCATAGTTATTTCCCCATTATTCCCAAGTGTTTCAAAAATTAAAAAAAAGTTATAAAAAAAAATACAAAAAAATAATTAAAAAAAAAAAAAAATTACAACAAAATTTGCAAAACCAATCCTGCAGTATAAGCCCATTAGTACTGCAATATTACCAAGTTCACTGATTCAGCAGTATAAGTCCAGTGGTACTGCTATTACAAAGTTCACTGATTCAGCAGTATAAGTCCAGCGGTACTGCTATTACAAAGTTCACTAATTCAGCAGTATAAGTCCAGTGGTACTGCTATTACAAAGTTCACTGATTCAGCAATATAAGTCCAGTGGTACTGCTATTACAAAGTTCACTGATTCAGCAGTATAAGTCCAGTGGTACTGATATATTACAAAGTTCACTGATTCAGCAGTATAAGTCCAGTGGTACTGCTATTACAAAGTTCACTGATTCAGCAGTATAAGTCCAGTGGTACTGCTATTACAAAGTTCACAGATTCAGCAGTATAAGTCCAGTGGTACTGATATATTACAAAGTTCACTGATTCAGCAGTATAAGTCCAGTGGTACTGCTATTAAAAAGTTCACTGATTCAGCAGTATAAGTCCAGTGGCACTGATATATTACAAAGTTCACTAATTCAGCAGTATAAGTCCAGTGGTACTGCTATTACAAAGTTCACTGATTCAGCAGTATAAGTCCAGTGGTACTGCTATTACAAAGTTCACTGATTCAGCAGTATAAGTCCAGTGGTACTGATATATTACAAAGGTCACTGATTCAGCAGTATAAGTCCAGTGGTACTGCTATTACAAAGTTCACTGATTCAGCAGTATAAGTCCAGTGGTACTGCTATTACAAAGTTCACTGATTCAGCAGTATAAGTCCAGTGGTACTGCTATTACAAAGTTCACTGATTCAGCAGTATAAGTCCAGTGGTACTGCTATTACAAAGTTCACTGATTCAGCAGTATAAGTCCAGTGGTACAGCTATTACAAAGTTCACTGATTCAGCAGTATAAGTCCAGTGGTACTGCTATTACAAAGTTCACTGATTCAGCAGTATAAGTCCAGTGGTACTGCTATTACAAAGTTCACTGATTCAGCAGTATAAGTCCAGTGGTACTGATATATTACAAAGTTCACTGATTCAGCAGTATAAGTCCAGTGGTACTGCTATTAAAAAGTTCACTGATTCAGCAGTATAAGTCCAGTGGCACTGATATATTACAAAGTTCACTAATTCAGCAGTATAAGTCCAGTGGTACTGCTATTACAAAGTTCACTGATTCAGCAGTATAAGTCCAGTGGTACTGCTATTACAAAGTTCACTGATTCAGCAGTATAAGTCCAGTGGTACTGCTATTACAAAGTTCACAGATTCAGCAGTATAAGTCCAGTGGTACTGATATATTACAAAGTTCACTGATTCAGCAGTATAAGTCCAGTGGTACTGCTATTAAAAAGTTCACTGATTCAGCAGTATAAGTCCAGTGGCACTGATATATTACAAAGTTCACTAATTCAGCAGTATAAGTCCAGTGGTACTGCTATTACAAAGTTCACTGATTCAGCAGTATAAGTCCAGTGGTACTGCTATTACAAAGTTCACTGATTCAGCAGTATAAGTCCAGTGGTACTGATATATTACAAAGGTCACTGATTCAGCAGTATAAGTCCAGTGGTACTGCTATTACAAAGTTCACTGATTCAGCAGTATAAGTCCAGTGGTACTGCTATTACAAAGTTCACTAATTCAGCAGTATAAGTCCAGTGGTACTGCTATTACAAAGTTCACTGATTCAGCAGTATAAGTCCAGTGGTACTGCTATTACAAAGTTCACTGATTCAGCAGTATAAGTCCAGTGGTACTGCTATTACAAAGATTACTGAGTCAGCAGTATAAGTCCAGTGGTACTGCTATTACAAAGTTCACAGATTCAGCAGTATAAGTCCAGTGGTACTGATATATTACAAAGTTCACTGATTCAGCAGTTTAAGTCATGGGTACTGCTATTACAAAGTTCACAGATTCAGCAGTATAAGTCCAGTGGTACTGATATATTACAAAGTTCACTGATTCAGCAGTATAAGTCCAGTGGTACTGCTATTACAAAGTTCACTGATTCAGCAGTATAAGTCCAGTGGTACTGATATTTTACAAAGTTCACTGATTCAGCAGTATAAGTCCAGTGGTACTGATATATTACAAAGGTCACTGATTCAGCAGTATAAGTCCAGTGGTACTGCTATTACAAAGTTCACTGATTCAGCAGTATAAGTCCAGTGGTACTGCTATTACAAAGTTCACTGATTCAGCAGTATAAGTCCAGTGGTACTGCTATTACAAAGTTCACTGATTCAGCAGTATTAGTCCAGTGGTACTGCTATTACAAAGTTCACTGATTCAGCAGTATAAGTCCAGTGGTACAGCTATTACAAAGTTCACTGATTCAGCAGTATAAGTCCAGTGGTACTCTCCTGTGCCGCATATAATTTTTAAAGGCTTTGCCGAGTGTGTGTGGCTTAGGGGTACGCTCTCTTGTGCTACATATAATGGAAAACCAAAATTTGGAGTATAAAGTAGGGAAAGATCAAGACCCACTTCCTCCTAATGCTGAAGCTGCTTCCACTTGTCATGACATAGACGATGAAATGCCATCAACGTCGTCTGGCAAGCCCGATGCCAAATCTCCTAGTACAATGCATGTAAAATCCAAAAAGCCCAAGTTCTCAAAAAATAGCAAAAAGAGAAACTTAAAATCATCTGAGGAGAAACGTAAAGTTGGCAATATGCCATTTACGACACGTAGTGGCAAGGAACGGCTTAGGCCCTGGCCCGTGTTCATGACTAGTGGTCCAGCTTCACACAAGGATCTAAGCCCTCCTCCCCCCCCTACAAAAAATTTAAGAGAGTTATGCTGTCAGCAACAACAACAAAACAGCAAAGAACTCTGCCTTCTAAACAGATGACATCACAAATCCCCAAGGCGAGTCCAAGGGTGTTGTTGGTTGTGAACCCTGACCTTCCCATCACTGTACGGGAAGAGGTGACTCCATCCAGCATTTGCAGCACGCCCTCTGCATATGCTGGAAGGATCACCCACAGTCCAGTTACAGATTTGGCTAATGAAGGTGTGAATGTTGTACACCGGGAGGAGGATATTGATGTAGCTGGCGCTGAGGAGGATGTTGATGATTATGATGCAGACAGATACCAAATTGCCTTTCTCAATTTCTATTTATATTCTAGATTATATAACGGCTGAATAGTTTTCTATTTTACTCCTAGTGGAGAGGGGATCTGATGCAGACAGATACCAAACTGCCTTTGTTCATTTCTTTGTATATTTGAATTTCTAGTTCTACAGTCTATGCAGGCTGCTTTTTTTACATTCAACTACAAGTGTAGGGCGGGGGGGGGGGGGCATAGATAGCCACCAAAGTAACGTGGTCCATTTAATTTCACTTTCTAGCTCCACAGTCTGTGCAGCCTGCTTTTTTTATCTTCAAAGTATTTACAAGCCTTGCAATCTAAATTAACTAAAGGTAGTGACGTGGTAGATCTCCAAAAGGCAGTTTGGAAGCCCCTGTACAAACTGGCTCTATTTTACCTGAGTTGTCCCCCCTCCAGTGTGTACTGGAAAAAAGAGTTTTTAGTGCAGCGGGGAACCTGGTCAGTGAGCGGCGAGGGAGGTTGCTTCCTCACAACGTTGAAAAAATGATGTTTATAAAAATGAATAATCAATTCCTCAATGAAGTACAGCACTGCCCTCCAAACAGTACAGAGGGACTGTGGTTGTGGAGTCCAGCGGGGACGAATTGATAATGTGTGAGGAGGAGGAAGTACACACTGTAGGGGGAGAGGAATCAGAGGTTGAGGATGAGGACGACATCTTTCCTCAGTAGAGCCTGTTTAGTTTGTACAGGGAGAGATGAATTGTTATTTTGGTGTGGGGGCCCAAACAAACCAATCATTTCAGCCACAGTTGTTTGGTAGGCCCTGTCGCTGAAATGATTGGTTTGTTAAAGTGTGCATGTCCTATTTCAACAACATAAGGGTGGGAGGGAGGGCCCAAGGACAATTCCATCTTGCAACTATTTTTTTGGCATTGTGTGACCATTCAACAGTCGTTTGCCATGTTCAAAAAGTAAAAGAAAATGTCAACAAATTCCAAAAATTTAATCAAAAGTTAAATGCCCTGTCATTATTTAAAACAAGAGGGTTTGACGTGCTAGAATTAGTGTAGTGTTAATATGTTATAAACACTACACTTGGAACTTGGAGGAGGTATTGTGGCCCCGGTATCAAATTTAGTACCGGGGCCACCCCACTACGCAGTCCAGATACTTGTTTGGTGGAATTCTGACCAGTTGAGGGTGTAACTATTTATTATATTGTGGCCCCGGTATCAAATTTAGTACCGGGGCCACCCCACTGCGCAGTCCAGATACTTGTTTGGTGGAATTCTGACCAGTTGAGGGTGTAACTATTTATTATATTGTGGCCCCGGTATCAAATTTAGTACCGGGACCACCCCACTACACAGTCCAGATTTTTTTTTTTGAAAATTCAGAGCCGTGGAGGGTTTTTTATTAATTATATTGTGGTGACCACTCCTCTACGCAGTCCAGGTACATTTTTTGGTGCGATTCATACCAGTTGATGGTTTTCTTATTATATATATTGTGGTGACCACTCCTCTACGCAGTCCAGGTACATTATTCGGTGCGATTCAGACCAGTTGATGGTTTTCTTATTATATTGTGGTGACCCACTCCTCTACGCAGTCCAGATACATTTATTGGTGCGAATCATACAAGTTCAGGGTTTTTAAATTATATTGTGGTGACCCACTCCTCTACGCAGTCCAGGTACATTTTTTGGTGCGATTAAGACCAGTTGATGGTTTTCTTATTATATTGTGGGGACCATTCCACTACGCAGTCCAGAAAGATACCTCGTTGCAACGTTTTGGACTAATAACTATATTGTGAGGTGTTCAGAATACACTGTAAATTAGTGGAAATGCTTGTTATTGAATGTTATTGAGGTTAATAATAGCGTAAGAGTGAAAATAATCCCAAAAACTTTTTATACTTTTTTCCAAAAAAATCAGAATCCAAAACCTTAAATCCGAACCAAAACCTTTCGGCAGGTGTTTTGCGAAACAAATCCGAACCCAAAACATCACGAAAATCCGAATCCAAAACACAAAACACGAGACACCAAAAGTCGCCGGTGCACATTTTAACTTTAAATCACTTGAACCGGACATTTGCACTCGAGCTTTGAACGCCTTTACTATATATTGACTATGTGTATGCGCCCAGTCCACTCCCCATTCCACCCACAAAATTGTAGGCTGTAGTAAGGCTCCTTTGTGCTCGAAAATGAATTGGATGTTGCTGCATTCACTGGCGTATAGTCTGGTTCTGGACATGCACAGAGAGATTTTATGCAAAATACGGCACATATTGGTATTTACGTTTCTTAATGAATCAGACCCTTCGTGTGCAATGTGACTGCTATGGTAGTCACAGGACACTGTGAAAACTGCAAAATTATAAATCATTAACAGCAGCCTGAAGAAACAATTTAAAGGGGCATATTGAATTGTTAGTTTTACGCACAGCGGTAAAACTAGTACCGTTAATACGGTAATAGGTAGCTGGATTTCAGCTCGCGGCTCAGGGAGCTGCGAGCTGAAATCCAGCGAGAAAATTACCGTATTAACTGTTTTTACGCGCACTATTACCGGTAATAGTGCGACGAGCGCAGATTTTTGGCGTTTCCGCCGACAATTGAATATGCCCCAAAGAATATGGTAAACTCAATCATTTGTCACATAACCTGTCACAGTGATTTATGTAGGAAAAAACACAGCTAATTTTTCGTGCTGCTTTAATTGACGTTTTAAAAACATCCTTCTCATCATTAAATGCATTACCTTTTGGTCAACACTTCATAACATTACCATTAAATATTAGAGCTAGTTTGCACACAGCCTGTCACCTGGTAGGTTAAATTAAAGCATTAAATGCACATCTTAGTATTTGTGAGACCTAATGACCAACTAACAAAGCAGTACTGTAATACATTGTCCAATTATGACCGTAAAGTCATGCCATGAGTGTGCAAATAATAGGTCTTGGGCATAAAGCCTTAGAACAAAACCTGAACCCATCAGTGACTGTCAGAAGGATTAGGTCAATTAGTCATCAAAGCCACTTATGTTCATATTTGCTACTCTGTATTGTAGTTTTGTGAACTGCAAACAACTGTAAATTTGCAAATGAGTAATCTGGATTGGACAGATTTGTTTACTAAAAGCTGACTAGTCACATTTTACTCAGTTTGTTTGGCAAGAAGAGTTATTGTAACAGCAAAACTAAACCATAATAAATCATTTGTACTATATAAGAAAAGTTAATCTTATTTAGTAATATCGTAAGACTGGTTTTCAGAGGGTGTAGACTGAAAGTACTGTGACAGGCAAGAATGTAAAGAGCAATTGAGGCCACTTTAATAAATAATGTATAAGAAAGCATGATAAGTTATTCCTGAAATACTGGGCCTGAGTCATTAAGGAGAGCAATGCATAAAAAAGGATTAACTTTGCACCTGGGCAAAACCATGTTGTATTGGAGGGGGAGGTACATTTTAAATGTGGGGACAGATTTATAGTTGGGGTAAGGGATGTCCTAGATCCACTTTAAATTTCAGTGTAAAAATAAAACTATCAAGTATTTGTGTGCTACATGAAGAAACAGCCAGTATTTAACTTATGTGCAAAATAATAAATTAATTTGCACCCCATGCACTGTAACATGGTTTGTCCCAAAGAACATTTACTCCTTTTTTGCCTTACTCTCCTTAATGACTCAGGCCCACTATGTTTAGTTTTGAATTAAATAATGTGTATTACATAAACAGAAGATAACAAATTGAAACAACTGAAAATGTAACATTTCATTTACTACAAAATCTATGAAAAAAACAGGCTGTTTAATAA